>NC_089754.1:51659770-51677270 GCF_040412425.1 Macrobrachium rosenbergii
TTTGTGGATCATGATACAAAGGAATGTAAACAGATAAATTGGAAGGGGGGTAATATGTAAATTTAATCAGGTATAGTTGATGATGGAGAAAGGTGGACAGGGTCGTAACACAAACTCAGAAAAGGCACTGACTGATTGGCAAGCAGTGAGCAGTAGATCACCGCAAGCAGTATTTAAGTGAAAACATTGGAATATACATATTGCATTATAACGTTCACTAATGAAGGACTCGTATAAAAGGATGGATTTTCTTATGTAAAACTACAGAATGCTACTGATATGAATACAAGTTTCCTCGAAATCCGAGAACTTTGCTGAAACACAAATGTTTGGCGTTTAAATTGACGTGTTCCCAAAAAATAGTTGGGGTTACACTAATCAGTGGTGCTCATAGTCATTATCTGTCAACTTTCAACATAATTAGAGAAAAATTAATTGTTGATCCTTGAAATGATTCCTGAAAAATAAGTCAGGGCGAAAAAGTCGTAATCCTGTGCATGTAGAATTTTACAAATCAGAAACCTCCAGCTAACTTAGTTGCTGTTATGTAAAAGCAAAAGATTTTAGGCTTTAGGTTGACCAGTGACCTTGGAAAAGCCTCAAGATAACATTTCTGGAAAGCTTAAATAATCACCAGCTATGGAGTACTTATTTGCTATTTCCTAAAAAATAAAAAATAATCATGGGGGAAAAGGAAAAGAGACTAAGAATTAGAATAATAATAATAAAAAGTAACAATTTACGATGTAGTCATATATTAATAAAAATAGAAATATAGTCATTTATTAATAAAAAATAGAAATATATAAAATAACAGTGAAAAATATGATTCATAGCAAAAGTTCATATGCCTGAGTGTACCCTAAGGAAAATCAAGATTGAGGCTATGGCAAAGCTCGGAAGTATAAGCTTAGGTCGTATGATCATTATGATCATTATCCGGTGAAAGTAAGCTCATTGTGGAATGATTGTTTACGGTCTAAACATTTACAGTCTAAACTACCTAAAAACTTAAATGTAAATGCATTCAAAAGTTGCTATTAGGATCGTTATACATGAGAATTGCGTTATAATGAGAGGTTGGGGTTTCATTTAATAATAACTTTCCTCATGAAAATAAACTAATCTCAGGTAATTTGGATAATTTGTTTGCAAGCATTTTCCTGAAAAGAGAATTAAACATCAATTTTCGGTATAGTTGCAAAGATTTTTCCCTCGTGAGTCATCATTTTCTGGAAACTTGTGAAAGAATGTATTTCGGGAATAAGAGTATATATATATATATATATATATATATATATATATATATATATATATATATATATATATATATATATATATATATATATATATATATATATACATATATATATATATATATATATATTATATATATATATATATATATATATATATATATATATATATATATATATATATATATATATATATATATATATATATATATATATATATTATATATATAAACTGCATTTCCAGATCCTGCAAGAATAAAACTTGCGGTTGTCCTTGACCTCAAGAGAGGAGACTCATCTTCCATTTTAGGGCTTTTCATTTCACGAAGGGGTCCAGAACCCCCTTTAGGAACTCCATTGCCTTGTGACACGAGAGATAGAAGGATGACCGAAAAGAATAGGAGTTGAAAGTTACTGAATGTGATCATCTTGAATGTCTACAGGAATTCTGGAACCTTATCTCCTTGCTGGAAGTAAAGTGTGCACGTAGATTACCAACATAAGGTAGAAATTGGAAGCTGATGAGATAAATTGTTTGTGTAATATAAGTGGGTGGAAAATGCCTAAAATATTACAACTGTAGAAATTTGAAGGTTAGCCGACAAGTGTTTGCTAGGATTGGGCTGTAAGAAGCTATTAAAAATAAGATAGTATTCTTGCATTTCAAGAAGCGCCAGGTTGCGTAGAAGACATTGGTAGTTGACTCAGTATTTCGGGGTTAGTCTTGTCGATGTGCCGTCAGTGAGCGTTCTTTGTAGGTATAGCGCAATTCTTTAGGAAGTTTTCTACATAAGTTTTTGCTCTTTGACTTAGCAATTAAAGAGCGAACGTGAATTATTCCCGTCTATAAGAAAACTAAAAAGCGTTTAGGAAATGCATATATACTTCCGGATCTTCAAAGAAATACGGATCAGCATCTCCGCGGATCCTTCTCAACATCTTGTCAGATCTTTCGTAGCCCAATGGTCTTTCTCCACTCTCACAAACTTTACAATCCGTCAACAGCTTTTGTGAGATATCTTGTGGACAGACAGACAAACATGTATAGACGGATTGATAAAAACATTAATAAAATAATGATAGATTAAACCGCGTTGAAATGTTAGAAAAGTGCTCACCATTGTCTTTCAACCTGTAAATATAGCAGTCAATGGAGTTAGGGGCATAATTATTTCAAATTTGTTAATATTATCGTGATGGCAGTGATGATGATGATGCGTAAATTTTATAAAAAAAAAATCGAATATTTCAACTTCAAAATAAATGGCTTCTTTTATTTATTTATTTATTTTTTTTTTGCCTCACGAGTACAAAATAAGTCAGGGATATTTGAAACGGTGTGTGGATTTAAAGAAATCGCACTGTTTATGTCCTCTTTGTTGCAGATAAGGCACGTAATGCGTATCAAATCCCTTATGTTCATGAAAGCTTACGGACAGCACTTGGGCATGGAAAAAGGATTGAAGTCGTACTTCCTCTGAAGTAGATCAGGTGACGTTAGGGTACGCACCTCTGCAATATTTGAACTGATAGTTTCAAACGGCACGGAAAATCTTAAGTCTTCGAAGTAGTAAACCTAATTGCTGAGAAATGAGGAGAGAGAGGGAAGGATAAAGAGTAAGTGTTTTTATATATATAAACTGTAAAGAGAGGAACCGTGAAATGCTTTAATGGAGGCTGCAGATGTAACTGAAATTGAGATCGTAGATCGCATTTCCGGGGCTCCGCACTGGACGTTGCATGGTGCTCAAAGCTAGTGAAACATAGATACAAAACCCAGGGCTTTTAGTTATTAATCATCGAGTTTCACTGGCCATTAAGTAATATTAACTTGATACGCACACGCACGCAGACACACACGCAGACATCTATTTCCAAGTGGTTGTTTTGAAGGGGGAGGGGGTTGGCTATTGGGGTTGGGGTGGGGGTGTGACTGGGAAGGGATAAAAAGGGCTCTTGAATTTCTGTGTATAAGGATGGATGACAGTATGTCAGCTTAGTGGCCTCACCCACTTCACAGACGGGATATGGGGGAGACGGATCAAGGCTCTCTCTCTCTCTCTCTCTCTCTCTCTCTCTCTCTCTCTCTCTCTCTCTCTCTCTCTCTTCATTTTTATGAACCTGTCTTTATTTGTTTTCTTGGTTATTACAACTAGCATTTATTGATTTGTAGGATTGTTGTATATTAGGAAATATGTGTATATTATAATGTTCTGCGTCGATAAATAAGTCTGAATCCACTCTTTGGCATATCATGTATTCGGAGACCTTGTACTGTAAACCGCTATCTATCTGTCTATCTATCTATCTATCTATCTTTATACTGTATATATATATATATATGTATATATATATATATATATATATATATATATATATATATATATATATATATATATATATATATATATATATATATATATATATATATATATATATAAACGTCTTCATAACATTTGACCATTTAACTGTAAAAATTAACAAAACTTAAACATTTAATCGAGATCTTTCTTTATAATTTCATTTCTATTTCTCTGTATACATTCTTTTGTGCTTACATAGAATTGAAATTATGCATAATGATCTATATTAAATGTTTATTATATGCTTATATATTTTTCATTATAAAAACATTTTTGAGAGACTTAAGAACGAGAGAGAGTTTCTTTGGTATGGAGAAGTGACGACTTGAATCTCTCTCAGCTCCCAACTACAGTTACCACTAAGACTCACTAGGTGTATGGAAGTATATATATTTATATATATATATATATATATATATATATATATATATATATATATATATATATATATTTATATATATATATATATATATATATATATATATATATATATATATATATATATATATATATACACACACACACACACACACACACACACATACAGGCAGTCCCCGGGTTACGGTGGGGGTTCTGTTCTAGCGGTGTGCTGTAAGTCGGAAAACGCCATAACTCAGAACATAGCCGTAAAAGTTTATAAAAATGAAAAATAAAAAGATGAAAGCCTTACCTTTAATCCTTTGGGCATCTTGAAAGCTGCGTAGATGTTATTTACCTTCATGCTGATGAGGTGTGCTTCCAAAAAACTCCATAAATGTAGAAATAATGACTTGATACAGTAGTACTAACATCGAAACATCCGCCTTAACCCGTAACCAATTTTTTATTAATATATTTTTGAAAAGCGCCATAAGTCAGAGCCACCGTAACCTGGGACTTATATATATATATATATATATATATATATATATATATATATATATATATATGTATGTATATGTATATATATATATATATATATATATATATATATATATATATATATATATATATATATATATATATATATATATTATATATATACTAATTTAAACTTTTTGTCCATTTGCATAGATGGTGTTAATTTGTGATAATTTTTCAGACATCATGAAATCACTTTTGGCATCACAATTTAGCACATTTGTCAAGATATTCCGGGAGTTCACGTTCTGACGTAGTCAATGTCCAGCCATATCACATGACATTTTTGTAACAGATGACACCCTTAGACCCATTTTTTGAAGTGTCCAGTTTCAATCTGAAAATAGGGGATCTTTTGATTCGAGGTTCACCATTCAAGTCCCTTTTGTCATGTATTTCTCTTGTAGTATGTTTACACTTACGCTCATAACTTAAGAAATTGCCCTGTAATGATTTGGATCATAATTGATAGGGTGTATGTTTTAAAGAACATGATATTTTCGTAGTAGTTAGCAGTTGTAATATTTTACATAACGAAAACGCAGTGTTATAAATGGGTGTGCTATCCAAAAAATATTTGACTAAATATATTTGGCTTTAAGGCAGTGCCCTTTATTTATTTATTTTACTTTTAATGCATTTTTCGTTGCACTCAAATAATTTTTTATTTGTATTCAGAATCGTCAGCCATAATATATTTTAGTAGTTGAAAATAAGTTAAGTTTTTCAGTTATTTTGTTTCACTACTGAAATCGGGACTTAAAACCCTTAAAACGTACTGAACTGCCCAATATAAATGCAAACATTGAAATATTAACGCTTGACTATAAAGACCCATGTCTCTCACAAACTCTTCATTTCAAATTTAATTTTTTATAAGTCTCTCTCTCTCTCTCTCTCTCTCTCTCTCTCTCTCTCTCTCTCTCTCTCTCTCTCTCTCTCTCTCTCTCCATCTGGCATGGACCATCGAGTTCTGTGTAACGGTTCCCTTTTGATGTTAGCAATCAAATAGCGAAATGTGCGACCGGGAAGAAATGTCATCACCTATATTTCCCTGTCGCTGTCACTTTCTTTTGTCCCGAATTGTGCTTGTGTGGCCTGATCCGGTCAATTTGATTTTAACGGTCACCGTAGGTCCTGCGGTTTTGTCTTTGTTCCATCAACCGGAAAGATGGGTTCGTTTGTGGGCAATTCTTGGTTTGATAACGATTTTCGGTGAGTTTCTCTTTCCTTATGAACTCTCTTTTATGTAAGTTTATTCTTTTATTCTTGATATTCCCCTGTTTCTAATATTCCCATTAGAGGCAGAGGTGGGCTTTATTCTATGACTTTTGTTATGCATTCAAAGATTTTATAGTATTTTTTTTTTTTTTTTTTCATTCCCTTCTTGCAGAGTTTTTAGCGATCCTCTCATTTTTCATGCACGGATAAAAAGTTTTAGTCTGTCTTAAATCACTGGATAAGTTAGGGTCATGTGCGTGAAATGTGAGGTTTTTGCCCCTGCGAGATTACTGTTGGCAGCTCAGATGACGGGTCTAAAATGGTGAAAAATGTAACGTGTATCTATATTTTTGTAATAAGAAAAAATTATCACGTACCTTTCACTTCGAAGCATTCATGAAACCATTATTTTTATTTCTGTCAAGAAGTAACAGTATTTCACCTTTGAAATCTGGTTCACTCGAAAGCCCCAATAGCATTCACAATTCCATTCATACCCCAGCTGTTGAATCACAGGAGTTCCCCTTGTGGAAAAAAAATAGGTAGCTAGAGTAAATAATAAAAATTAACACAGAAATCCAGTGTCTTAGTTGCTAAAGCCCACCAGCAGTAAGTCGACCTCCTCTTTATGCACATTATACAGCTCACCGTGTCGTTTATGCACGCAGTCAAATGCTTTAATGCATATCCCTTCTGACACTTCCCTTCATTTTGTCAACCTAACGCTTTATCTTTCTCCCTCACCACTGTCCTCGCAAACCTTCTAAATTAACACGTAATTTTCACAAACATGAGTTTCTTCATTCATTCCAACAGCATTCCTATTTCCGTAAATAAATTTCGTATCATAAATGTTTTGTATCTGTAAGTTTCACATATTTTCAGTCCATCATACTTCATAAATAATAAGTAGCTAATATTCGTTTCGGCTGATTTCTGTTTTTCTTTAATTCTTGCTCCTCACTGTTACATCTCAAGTGAAAAAAACATTTAAGGAATACTGTCATTCATCCTTATTTTTGTAATTTTGGACATCCTGTCTTCCAGTCCTTTAGCAAAAACCGCTGCCTGTCTTTCGCACTCAGCCCAAGAGTTCGTTTTTGTCTTCAGCTGTCAACTGTAACATTCGCTCTGAAATACAGTCCTGTTATTGATAAAAAAAAAAAGTATTTTTCTGTCTACTGTGGTGTTTGTGTTTTTTCTCAGGACCTTAATATTCTAGAGTATTTCAAATATCTTGTTCCAAAAAACGTTAATATTCTTTGGGTAATCATTTTACAGCCATAATACCGATCTTCAGTATGCCATTCATAACCTATTTTTGCCCAACACCCACATATTATTATTATTATTATTATTATTATTATTATTATTATTATTATTATTATTATTATTATTATTATTATTATTATTGTTAAGAGATTCACAATTTCGTGAAAAACAATGTGTAATAAAAATCCACAATTATATACTTTATTTTACATAGTAATATATTTACTATATAATTGTGGGTTATTATTATTATTATTATTATTATTATTATTATTATTATTATTATTATTATTATTATTATTATTATTAGATACCCCTTTTAAGTTGAAAGGTTAAGGATCTTCCCACACGTTTTCTTGGTTTGAAAAGAATAACCTGATGTCTGCCATAGTAACACTTTCGCCAGGAATTCCTCCTCCATTTCCAACCCAGCTTAATTCAGCTGTTATATTTTTCATTATTGAAGAAAGAACTAAGTATATAAAGTAACCTCTCACGACAACACGAGACTAACAATCTTAGCAGTTCTCTCTCTCTCTCTCTCTCTCTCTCTCTCTCTCTCTCTCTCTCTCTCTCTCTCTCAGAGGTCGTCTATTGTCTGCTGTAGAATAAAGCCCCGATGACCTTTAATGTGTGCGAATCTGATTAAACTTAATTAGGCTGAAATGACTGCCGGACATCGAGGCAAATGGAGGGTAGAGGGAAACCTTTTATCGCGTCGGTAATTGAAGTGATCACTCATATTAGTGTAACATGAGGACCTCACTCTTTTAACAAGCAATTAGCAGTTCGCTGAAAGGCCGTGCAGGCTGTAATCATTTGTTTCTAGTACTCTGTTGCAGTTGCGTTCAATATTTCGTGAGGTTCATTATTTCTGACTTATCGAAAAAAAATTTTCCAGGAGTTATAACTTTGCAGAGGTGGGAAAAAGTAGTTTTTAATGTAAGTTTTAAGCGCCCGCGAGCTCGCACTCAGAGAGAGACACTGTGCGTATGTGTGTGTGTGTGTATGTGTATATATATATATATATATATAGACTGTATACATATTTATATATATATATTTTATATAAAATTAGACTGTGTACATTTTTCAAGATATTTCCGTTTTTTTAATTAATAATTCAATTTAAATGTTCCTTCTTTTACAGTACAATTTAAAGTCAGAAATTCCGTGATTAACACCATCTTACTGATAGCTCTTCCCTTGCTGTGTTTGCAACTTGATCTTGTATTGCTTGGTAGCTCTCTCTCTCTCTCTCTCTCTCTCTCTCTCTCTCTCTCTCTCTCTCTCTCTCTCTCTCTCTCTCTCTCTCTCTCTCTAAGCATTCGCGATCATCTACATCCTTTTCTATTCCACTTGCGTAATCAGCCATGACCTTTATATGTCTTTCAAATGTTCATCTCTCTCTCTCTCTCTCTCTCTCTCTCTCTCTCTCTCTCTCTCTCTCTCTCTCTCTCTCTCTCTCTCTTTGAGCACCCGTGATCATCTACATTCTTTTATTCCACTTGCATAATCAGCCATTACCTTGTCTATATGTCTTTCAAAGGTTCATCTCTCTCTCTCTCTCTCTCTCTCTCTCTCTCTCTCTCTCTCTCTCTCTCTCTCTCTCTCTCAATTAAAAGGAATTCTTATGGTTTCGTTTGAAAATATCCTTGTAATGATTTGAACAAGGTTGTCTTTTATTGTCTGAACCTAAAAGGTTTCATTTTATTGAATACATGACCCTTGACTTTTTGTACTTGATTAAAATTTACCATATCTTAATAACCTGATTTCTTTGTTCATTGTCTGGGTTTCATAACTGAAGGAAAACATCCCTCTTCCGTATTATTGTAAGTGTAATTAGTTAATGCTTTTCGTTTCTGCTATTATAATTTATCTTTATTACAGAAATGAACAACTTTTGGCTTTGATTTGATAGGCTTTGTAGATTTTGTATAATTGCAAACTAGGAACAGTTATGTCCTTCCGTTTGTGATGGCTAACATTTAGTGTTCATGTTATTGTTACGGATAAACTATTTATGATTTTTTTTTTTGTAGTGGTTATTTGATGAAAACGGTAATGAGTATCGACCCCGGAAATATTCCTTCGCAATGACCATCACCTTCGTCCGAACGAATTTGATAAACACTTAGGTGTAGAGAATGGAACACAATTCAAAGTTTGCGCGTCGTGGTGAGAGCGAGGTTCTCCCTTTCGCTGTTATAACCACCGGAGTCTTTAGGGTATTTGTGCAAAGGTAATTTGCATTTTAATTACATTTGCAGGTTACCAATATCTTTTCTATCGCGTCGGATTGTGTTTGTATTTAATTTTCAATTCCGTTTATTGCAATACAATATTGGATTTTTCTGATTCGTCCTCTGGAAGGCAATTATTACCACACGTGAGTTAGACTATTTATTGAATTCATTAGGGTCCTCTGGCGTGGGTAGACTGTGATTATTGGCGATAGTGTTCATTAGCCAGAGATGCTCCAGCTTAATTATTCGCTATTATTTCCGCACCTTATTCATATCCGCATCCCTCGTCTTTTCATCACCTTCGTTTTTCAGTTATTTTTACAAAATTTGTTTCCGGGTCTTCGTTGGTTCCTGGAAACTTTCGTATGACATTTCAATTGATTTTTTTTTTTTTTTTTTTTTTTTTGCCTTCATTTCAAAACCGAATTTTTGTCAGGGTGAAAATGTTTTCCATTCTTAGTCTTCCGTATTGTGGTGGCAAGTAAAAATAATATTTAAGCGTGTTTGTCTGTTGCTGTGCTTTTTTGTAGGTCGGAATTGTTATGTCATTTTGTACTGAAACGCATTTGCAACCGGATAACATTTTTAATCGAAGTATAAAGTCATATAGAATGGCAGTGGGTCGTCTGTCATTACTGGGTAGTTAAGGAAGCAGGTATTCTTGTTGCTCTCTCTAAAAATTTGTGATCGCGCGTCTGCTTTTCCAATCTCTCTCTCTCTCTCTCTCTCTCTCTCTCTCTCTCTCTCTCTCTCTCTCTCTCTCTGCATTCGTCGATTACGCTTCTCCGCATTCCCTTCCAATGCCTTCATACGTTTTCTTCATTTTCTCAGCATACAGAATTTACGTTTTTCCATCCTCCCTCAAAAAAATTTTGAAATATGCTCTCTCTCTCTCTCTCTCTCTCTCTCTCTCTCTCTCTCTCTCTCTCTCTCTCTCTCTCTCTCTCTCTCTCTCTCTGCATTCATCGATTACGCTTCTCCGCATTCTCGTCCAATGCCTTCATACGTTTTCTGCATTTTCTCAGGATATAGGAGTTACATTTTTCCATCTTCCTTCAAAAAAATTTTGAAATATGCTCTCTCTCTCTCTCTCTCTCTCTCTCTCTCTCTCTCTCTCTCTCTCTCTCTCTCTCTCTCTCTCTCTCTCTCTCCATACGTTTTCTTCATTTTCTCAGCATACAGAATTTACGTTTTCCATCCCCCCTCAAAAAAAATTTTGAAGTATGCTCTCTCTCTCTCTCTCTCTCTCTCTCTCTCTCTCTCTCTCTCTCTCTCTCTCTCTCTCTCTCTCTCTCACGGTGAATGGGGCAACAGCATCCGTATTCTGGCTCTCTGCCAGGCCGTGGCGCGGGTCAAGTGGACACTGACGCGAAACGAAGGAAACGTCTAGACTGGAAAGGGCAAAAATAACGGCATTTTTTCCCCTTTGAAAAGATAAATATTACGCTACATGGGAAAGTGTTTCTTGCAACCATTTTTTATTCAGTTTTCAAAGGCGACGGCTGTTTGCTGTTTCATTGGCGTGTGGGAATGCAGGCGTTGTTTCAGTTATATTTAGGCGGTGTGCATTATGTGTATGTGTATGTATGTGAGTACACATTTACACACATATATACACATATGTACTGTACATATATATATATATATATATATATATATATATATATATATATATATATATATATATATATATATATATATATATACATATATACATATATGTGTGTGCGTGTGCGTGCGTTTAGTTTAAATGAAATTTTTTGTATTTATGGCAAATTCATTTTAATACTTTGTTTATACATCACTGTTAAATTAAAAACTGTTCTCATGTCAAGATATCAGATGCACCCAAGGATTTTGATCTTTTTGACAAGGTTGCTCGATTTGTTGGTTGCTTTTTCCCAAACCACGGTAATTACGATTCAGACAATTGCTATAAGTATGTGTTTGCCAATTTCCACTTGCTGAATATCAGCATGAAGCGAGAACTAGTGCGTGCTACTCTGTTTCCAAAGGATCAGCTCCTTTATCGTGTTGAGCTGCCACGTTGCTACACTACCCAGAAACGAACGTTTCTCGATTCCTTCTACTGTTAAACTGTGGAATATGGGTTTCCTGGCCTTGCTTACATTTTTATTTACCTGCGTAACGGTCACGGTGGGAATATGTATTTGTTGTTAAATAAGCATTATTTATTATTTTCATCTCTTTGTCTTGCTTCTTTTATATATGAGTATTCTTGCTTATCAAGTGAACCTTTTTTTTAAGTTTTGTACATTTGTAAAAGTAAATAACAATAATAATAATAATAATAATAATAATAATAATAATAATAATAACAACAATAATTGCATATCTACGTCAATACGGATCAAGAGGATATTGACGGCGTCTTATTAGCATAAACGAAACTCCCCAAAGATTCTGTTTTTACTATAGTGAGGTAATTATGTCCTTCCCAGATGTTATGCAGAAGTCAAAACACGGTTGTTTGGATGGTTCAAGAGGGAAAACTTTGTGGAAGATGGTGCATATTTTAACATATATGAATGCCATAACCGAGCGAGGCTGGTTGGTCCCCATAGTCTGTCGTTCTTTTGCCTTTGATGAAATTTATGTTTACTAACAATCGCTTGGTTTTCCAGCCGTATGCTTGGTGTTGTTGGAAGGCTTGGTTTTTTGTTTGTTTGTTGTTTTTCATTTTGCGTTTTGGGTCGTACGCATTTCTAACGCTGTGGGGTCTTTCGTTCGGTTTATAGGTAGAATCTGCTGGGTAAATTTACCTTCGTGTGAAGCGAAGTGGATGCTGAATTGCAAGTTCTCTCTCTCTCTCTCTCTCTCTCTCTCTCTCTCTCTCTCTCTCTCTCTCTCTCTCCAGGCGTAGTATTTATATTCGGCGTAAGGGATTGGATAGCCTTATAAATGTTTCTTAGATACTATCAGGTATGATAAGATACTTGCCTCTCTGGGTTGTGGTTTACTTACTTTAATCCAGGGAGGTAAGCAACTGGAAAATAAATGCTGTATGAATACATGCATACATACATACATACATAATATATACGAAGCATGATTGCACGTAACATTGCTCGTGCATGTGAGCTCATATTCATAATTTTTGTCTGAGCATGGATGTGCCTATATATATATATATATATACACATATATATACACATATACATACATACATACATACATACATACATACAGGCACACTCATGTTCAGACCAAAAATTATGAATATGAGCTCACATGCACGAGCAATATTACGTGCAATCATACTTCCCGAGACCTTTCTGTAGTTGAGCACCCTTCATCATGTTAGGTAATTGGCTCATACGTTTTCCTGACGCGTCGAGATTCGTTTTTTTACGTAATTATCCGGAAGGCAAGTCGCGTGTTCTTATACCATTGCGGTCGGTCAGTGAGAAAAGCGATATACACTTTCGACTCTCTCCCAAACTTTGATGGAAAAAGATGTGAACTTCAATAGACTCCGGTTGGCGATCGCTCCAAGTTTTGGGGGAAAGGACGGCGACGGCGGAACACATCTCCATATTTCACGAAAAAAAAGAAGAAGAAGAAGAAGAAATAAAAACATTAGAGGGGAGGCGAGGCAAACACCGAGACAAATGGGATGGAGTTACAATGGATTACGGAAATACAGGGAAATAAATTTCTTTTTATTATAAAGAGCGGAGTAGGGATTGGTAGCAGTTAAGGAACGCAGAAGGGTAAGGAAGTGATTTCTTGTCGGACGTGTACGTGTACTGACACACACACACACACGCCATGTAAATACTGTGATCAGCAGGGAAATTCGGACGCTGTCAGCACATGTAACCCCCCCCTCTCTCTCTCTCTCTCTCTCTCTCTCTCTCTCTCTCTCTCTCTCTCTCTCTCGATCCATCCATTGGGGTGCGCTTAAGGCTAGGAACCTTACTCTAAAATAACTTCAGACCTAAAATACTTTCTTGAAACCGGAAGGATAACGCCTATTGGTGCCACCCATTTTAAGGGGAAAAGATTCGTGATATATAACATTTACATTTATATATATATGTGTGTGTGTGTATATATGTATATATGTGTATATATATATAAATGTATATATAGTTATATACATATATACACATACATACACTGAACACAACACACACACACACACTCCAGTGGATCCACAGCATCAAAGATGGTGGTACTTTTCTGGTTTCTCAGTTGAACTATTGCCTTTATATTTAACAAAAAAATCTTAACGTGTCTGCTGTTCACAGGCCAAGCATGTCTGTCCTTTTCTAGGAGAACATGTCCGGCACACCGAATTTATTTATCCATATCAGTCTGTGTCAAACGGAGCAAGTCTTTGCTCTTTTGAGCTTGAGAAAGTCTGTCGCTGTCAAGGTAGAGCAGTTCTTTCCTCTCAAGCCGAACGCATGTCTGTCGCCCTCGAAATATCAGGCCGAATCTCTGTGCTGACTGGGCGAAGTCTATTTAATATAAACACTTCTTGTTCTCTATTGTTCCAGGCTCGGCTCCTTCTCGGCCAAGTGCGCTTGAGAGAGCAGATGTACTTGTTCTTATTTCTTTAAAGCCTCTTGTAATTTCGGTATTGCATCGCTCTCTCTCTCTCTCTCTCTCTCTCTCTCTCTCTCTCTCTCTCTCTCTCTCTCTTTTATAATCTGTAAAGTAATTTTGGTATTAAGCTTATTTTTTATATGACAGGACCGATGGGGCAGGCAACTCTGTGCTGGTATTTAGCCCCCGAGAAATCATTTGAAAAACAATTGTAAGTAAATATTCTGTATCACGAGTGGGTTTTCTTTGTTAACGATTTTTTAGAATCATTATTTTCACATCAAAGCTTATTTTATGTTCATGGAATGAAATTTGTGTAGTTTTTCTTACCTTTTTGTGTTTTACGTAAAACCATTCGGGGCGAGGTTCAGTTAATTGCGCCTAACTCCTCTTAATTGATGTTCCACACGTCCAGTGCACTCTTGAGCTGTTTTTTTTTTTTATTCAGTTTGAGGTACAAAAAAAAAAAACATTAAAAGACGAAGCTTTTACATTTTTGGCAATAGGTCTTCGGAAACAAGTTGGTCTTCCTTTTCGAAATTGTGAATTTGATGACTGTATGTTATAGAATTGAGTGTTATAACCAGAATGAAGCTTATTTTTAGTTTTCTGTAAAAGAAAACCTTTGTGCCGGCTTTGTCTGTCCGTCCGCACTTTTTCTGTCCGCCCTCAGATCTTAAAAACTACTGAGGCTAGGGGGCTGCAAACTGGTATGTTGATCATCCACCTTCCAATCATCAGACATACCAAACTGTAGCCCTCTAGGCTCAGTAGTTTTTATTTTAAGGTTAAATTTATTCATAATCGTGCTTCTGGCAACGACATAGGACAGGCCATCACCGATCCCTAGTTAAGGTTTCATGGACCGCGGCTCATACAGCATTATACCGAGACCGCCGAAAGATAGACTATTTTCGGTGGCCCTGATTATACGTTGTACAGAAAACTCGATTGCGCCGAAGAAACTTAGACGCATTTTCTACTTTTTTCCTTACCTTGTTTGTATTTCTCAGTTTCTTAATGAGTATGAGGATAGATTTTAAGTGTGTTTCTCATTTTTTATAGGGCATTTAAAGTAAGAAAATTTTGTTAAACTGCTAATCAAACAGGTAGCAGCAGAACTCTGTGTCATAGTTTATTTTTCATTTTAAGTGTATTTTCATGCCCTAATCCATCAGCTCAAATATCTAAATATAGCACATTATTTGAGCTTGAGGAGTTGAAAGTTGAACGTGGCAGCGACTGTTGCCATGTATTTTTTAAGGCCATCTTTACTGTTTGAATATATAAGTTTGTGTATAAATAAATAATATATGTATGTGTATATATACATATATATATATATATATATATATATATATATATATATATATATAAATAATATATATTTATTTGTCACTTGTAAATGCATGCCTTTGCTATACTTCCAAATATTAAGCCAGAGATTTCGTTTAATATCCAGTAACTTACACCCAAGGGAAATTATAATTGATAAGTTCTCCGTCGCCGGTAGGATTCCAACTCCAGCCTAGTTCAGATACAACGATAGGCAAAATGTCTCAGCGGTCAAAAGTCACTGCCTACCACTGTTTCTAAACCAGTCAGTGGTTCGAACATACTGGTGACGAAGCACTTTTCAGTTATAATTCTCCTTGGGTAGAAGTTATTCCCGAGGTTTAATGAATTGGACATTAAACTTTATTTATATAGCTTTTTTTATATATATTTATGAGAGCACATACGTTCGTCATTTAAGTTTACTTTTTCTTTTGCATTTCGCAGAGTCGCGCAGCGCTAGAATGCGTGTTGTTAACGAGGACCAATATGCAAACTGCATCAGCAGACTAATAGAATTCCATTGCAATTTATCCATCAAAAGGCTGTTTGAATTACGAATACATTTTTGTATGGGGTAATGAAAGTGAAAATGTTGCCGTGTTTACTTTTTCGACTTTGATGTGTTGTGTGCTGTAGGCGGTTGTGTTCTGCGGATGATTGTAACACAGCGAGTTGTGGGATGCCATTGTTTCTTTTACCTATTTATTTTACTTTGTTCTTTAAGACAGGGTTAGTTTCCTTTAGGTTTTTACCCAGTGGAGCGCCTCTTTCTTTACTGTGGAGTTCTGTCTTTTAGGAGTTTACGTCACTTGGCATTAGGAGTGTTTTATATTATATTATATTATATATGTTTATATATATATATATATATATATATATATATATATATATATATATATATTATTTATTTATATTTATATCTATCTATCTATCTATCTATCTATCTATCTGTCTATCTATATCTATCTATCTATCTATATATATGTATAAGTGTGTGTATATATGTATATATATTATATACAGTATATGTATGTATATATATATATATATATATATATATATATATATATATATACTTGGCTATAAAAAATTTTGCCCAAGGGTGTCAGAATGTCACCCGGCTTAAATATGTCCAGGGAGACCCTAGCACTATAATCAACAATAAAACATCTGTTATGTATATATATATATATATATATATATATATATATATATATATATATATATATACATATATATATATATATATATATATATATATACATATATATATATATAAATGTACAGTGCGCTTGTATACACACACACACACACACACACACACACATATATATATATATATATATATATATATATATATATATATATATATATATATATATATATATATATATATATTCTTAGTTTCCTTTTCCGGTTATTCCGTCGTTTTCCCTTTTTGTGTTCGTACATTTTCCTCGTGGCTGTGTTGCGTAATTACTTGCAGCAGAGGGATCTGAGGAAATCTCCTACGACATTTCCTTTCTCCCTAAGTTCCTCTCCCATTTACCATCCACTCTTCTGATATATTGTCATAGAATGTTGTCCTCCTATCTTTGTTTTTTTTTCTATATTTTTCCTATGTCTTTCCTTTTATAGAACGTGGAGAAATTTGAGGAGGAAGCAAGTCCGCAGAGAGAGAGAGAGAGAGAGAGAGAGAGAGAGAGAGAGAGAGAGAGAGTTTTACCCTGGGTTTTTTAGAATATAATGGAATTAACGGGAAAGGTTTAGGGTTTTTAGGTTGGGTTCAGTTTTTGGAATTCCGCGTTCATGAATTAGAATTGCTCCATAGGCTATGCTTCTTTCCGTGATGGTGTTTGATAAGTGTTGGTGAGTTATTCTCTTGGTGTAAACATACACCATAAATTGTTATTTGGTGTAGAATAATGGAACGAATAGATGTTAATCAGTGTACGCTTAAAACTTAAAATTTCAAAAAGGTTCATTTTATTTTCTTTCATTATTACTACATGTGATCATACCTGACCAAAAGACAGGATGTTCTATCTGCAAATTGAAATGTATTTGGGCAGTGCCCGAAGAACAAATCATTTTTTGTAATACGGTTGGATCCGGTGCGAAAATAGCATCTTCTTCAGCAACAAAAACACCAGTAAACAGGGGAACAAGAAAGTCGGATGTGATTAAGAATCGGGCCGGAACCACTCTGGCAACGCACAAAAACATTTGGTAGAAGGAAAACAAGATTTTGTCTCTGGTCGGAATTGGTACAAGAAAAGAAGAGTAATGAAGGGAAAGAGGAACCAAACAAGGAGGATACAGGTCT
>NC_089754.1:51679770-51689770 GCF_040412425.1 Macrobrachium rosenbergii
AAATTAGGGTTATTGATATTGTTTAATTGTATCTACTTAGGTGTTACTCTTTGGATGTGTATTGTCAAGTAACTGGATTGTGTTGTAGATTTATATTCCAAGTGTCAGGACAATGAATTTGGATAGAAATATTTATATATACACACACACACACACACACACACATATATATATATATATATATATATATATATATATATACATATTCGTGATTCAGTTATACATATATATGTGTGTGTATTGTCCATTCGTGTAAGAAAGACAAAAATGAAATATGACAACTTTTATAGATAGGCAATCACGTGCCATTGTTAATTGCACGATATTCGACTCACCTGACTATCCACACTAATGTATACCGAGGTTCGATTTAGGAAGAAATTACGAGCACTAATTACCGCACTAATTATTTTCATACCAATGATGTATGATGCAGATATCTGCCAAATTTCAGTTTACCTTTTCTTTCGCAGCGTCGACTCGGGCAAATGAAGGCAATGCATTGGAAGTTTGGCGGTAATGATCGCCCTAAATAGAAGGTTAAATACTCACATTTGTGTCAGGGGGATCTGCCGATTATTTAAGCAATGCCCGGGGCGGTTGGATGCGGCCTCGTTCGTCTTGTAATTATCTTCGTAAACGAGTTATAAATGTAATTTTCTTCGTAAACGAATTTACAACCGGTTTATTCCAATATATTTTTTTTTATGGGATGGGTCCGTTTGCTTGTATTGGCGTGTGGTTTTTTAAAATTTTATTTTCAGTTAAGTAGGTTACTTATCTAAATGCTTCTGCCATGTAAAGGAAGCGTAGGTGAAGCATTTCAACTTTAATATTTGGTTAGTGTAGTATTTTACATATTGTGTATGTTAATGTTCTGTCAGTTGTCTAGGATGAAGTGGAAAGTGCGCCATCTTGAAAAGTGCTAGCTAGTAATTTCTTGTGACCACAGTCCGCACTGTAGGACAACCGTATTACATTAACCCCACTTCTCCTTAGATGCATTTGTATACTGTAGATTATTATATACCTAAACATCTCTAACTCGCTTCAGAAACTTCATTTGGTCTTTGTAGATTCGGATTTTTTTTCTTCCATCTTTGTTTCAGGTTTTTCAGGTAACGTCATTAAGAGATGTCCAAACTTTTATCCCGTGATTTGGGAGAGAATGAAAGTAAATGAAAGGTATGAAGACTTTCTGTACAAGCACTAAAGTTTGAAAATCGCTCAGTTTTGCCGTTGATTATGAATTAATATTTAATGGAGATTATATAATCCACGGAGATAAGTACGGTATACGTACGCGTATTTTTCTCCACTTTGAAATATTCCGTGCGTGAATGTGTCGCCTCTGTCAGCATTTTTCTTCATTATAATGTATTCCTCGCTCGTTTCTCTCTCTCTCTCTCTCTCTCTCTCTCTCTTCTCTCTCTCTCTCTCTCTCTCTCTCTCTCTCTCTCTCTCTGGCCGCTACTAATTGACGCACTCGACACAGTGTCTCTAATTACATTTTTTCCTTTCCTTTCCTTTCTTTTTTATTTAGTTCTTTTATTTTTGGAAGAGGGAGGTAGACAGGAGGACAACACTGACGTGCTGTTCAAGTTTATTGCTTGGTTGCTATTCTTCCTTTAAGTAGTTTATCACATTTTATTTATAGTTTGTGAATGTACTTTTCTCTCTTTTCGGAACAAGCATGCTCGCACGCGCGCGCACACACACACACACACACACACACAAGCAGAAAATCACCATCGGTATAAAGTTGCCCACGCCAGATTTTTTTACTTCCATGTTTAATGTTTCGAGATGTTTCCTTACCTTACCTTAAATTACGACAGAGTACATGTTAGCCAAGGGAAGGTATCGATTAGATTTATGTCTGTCAAGAGTTCAAGCTACAAACAGCTCTCTCTCTCTCTCTCTCTCTCTCTCTCTCTCTCTCTCTCTCTCTCTCTCTCTCTCTCTCTCTCTCTCTCAGCCAAAACACATGTGAAGCGTTGCTGTATGACCCATTTTAATGAGTCATTCGAATGTGTTCGCTTTTTATTGGTAGCTGTAATAATGGCAATAGGCTCAAGATGTCTACTCGTATGGCGTATGTCTACCATAAAGATTAATAACGCTCCATCTACCATTACAAACATCTGTTTGATGTTTGGCTTTCTTTATCGAATAGGTTAGTTACAATTACATTTGTTAAGAGAAGAAATTTATAATAGTCCATGTTTTGGTTCAAATCGCTTTCATTACATAGCACTCGTGTTACTAAAATATGGTTTGAAGAATTCGTACAGCTGAGTTAATTCTATTCACTATAGTTCTGTTTATAGCGTTTGTGTGTGTGTGTGTTGTGTGTGTGTGTGTGTGTGTGTGTGTGTGTTTGTATGCCCAGAAGTACCGGTGTATTTTTTTTCTTTCACCCTTCCAACTCAATTTCCATAAATCCGCTATCGTGCATAGCAAGTTTGCTGTCATATTCATCATTTTTTCCCCTTCTTTTTTTCCCATCGTATTCCCACTCCATCTCCATACCCTAGGCATTTCCATAAGCTTCTGTCCGCTGCTATTGCTATCTGCTGGCTAGGTGTTCTTGGGATCCTAGAATCCCTATCTATCCTATACATACCTTCCTGTGATTGATGGCGGAATTCGATGGCCTGCCCATCTCCGTTCCGCCTAGCATTTAGATATTTTTTTTTCTTGTATTTTTCTGCGTGTCCGTGTGCTGTTTGTTTTATGAGCATATTTATGGGAGTGAGTGGCCGTAGTGTGATTTTTTTTTTATTTGAAGCTCTCAGTGTTTTCATCGTGGTGTATTTATTTAATTTTTCTCACCAGTTTTTTTTTTCTATGTTCTTTATGGTCTATTGCCAACTTCATTCCTGTAATTGTGCTGCTGTTATATTAAGTTTGGAAGGGTGGACCATTTGTTTTGGAACTTATTTATTGTTTGTATAGTCGGGTCGATGGTTTTTGTGTATTTGTTCCTTTCTCATGGCGTACAGAAAACATGTCAGATGTTTTAAACTGCTTCCTATTGGCGCCCTTAACCATAGTTCTTGTGACGCCAGCCCTCAACAAAAACTAATCACCCAGATGTTTCTTCTGTCAGTTCATCTCGATGCAATGACGTAACGAGTTTCTTTTTTCTTTTTTGTTCAATGACGACTCGAATTTTGTTTATGTTGTTCAGTTTCGTTGAATTTCTTTGATTTCGTTTCCATGTTTTGCTTTCCATTTTTTTTTACAGAAAACTCATTTGATTAATTTTCGATGTATTTGCAGCGAAAATCCCTGTTTTGTTTGTATGTAATGACAACGAATGCGCCGCTATCTAAGCATTTCCAAATTCCCCTAATCTGTATAGTTTTTATGCGTTATATTCCCTCTTCTTTTAGACGCAGTGGGAATAAAAGAAAAAAAAGAAGGAAAAAAAGAAGGGGGGATGGGAGTGTTGTTGTTAAAGCCTGCACGAGCTCCAAGGCGCAGGATTAGCGAAATCCTCCGCGCCGAGATCAAATTATGCAGAATAGTGTTTGTCACCTGCTTAATGTTGTTTTGGACGAGATCCAAATTCGGTCGAATGTCAGCGTGAAACTGTCAGACTCACCCGAGAGTTGATCCCCGGATGGTTTTCAAGGGATTTTAAGTGCCATCAAGTGCTTCTGCCCTGTGCCTGTATTGCCGGCATCCTCTTGATAAGGCCATTTTCACGGCAGGGAATGGCTTCTCGACTGAACTCGCAGCGCTGGTGCGCGCCCTCTTTGCGGTTCGGGGAAAAAAAGGGGGCCGATGTGATTCACGTAATCGCCAAATGCGTCTTTATAGGTTCTGGTGCTTTCGGCACTTTTTGCGGTTTTGTTTTCGATTTTTTTTTTTTTTTTTTTGTATTTTTTCCAGAAATTTTCGTTACGTGTTTATCGAACACTTGTTGTTAAATATATAATTATTTGAATTTGGAAAAATGATGTGTAGTTTATGTGGACCTGAATGTTTTCGTGCGGTCATTAACTATTGTATATAAAATATAATTTGACTTTTTGAAGTAACACGATTTTGCATTAGGACAACCTTTTGAATATTAGGGAGATTACAATCAACAGGAATATATTAAGAATAACTTTCTCTCTCTCTCTCTCTCTCTCTCTCTCTCTCTCTCTCTCTCTCTCTCTCTCTCTCTCTCTCATTCCATGCCATTTCCTCCTCTGCTTTCCATCTCATTAAGTGTCCGTCGTCCCTTTCCGCGCTGGTATCGCAGTAGTTGTCGTGCCATGCAGAAATTTTCCCCCGTTCTTTTCCCATCCTTTCCACACCATTGTTTCCAGGATTCTTCTTCCATCCTTCAAGGACTTCGCAAAGGAACCACGCGCCAAGGGGCTAGACCAACGACCACCCGACGCGACCGCAAGTTGTGGGATAACGCCGCCCTTCCCTGTCTACAAACAGACTGCATAGAAACGACCAATTTAACTGAAAGGGACAAGATTCCGAGAGGCTCCTCGCTCTCTCTCTCTCTCTCTCTCTCTCTCTCTCTCTCTCTCTCTCTCTCTATGCTTGTTCAGCGTAGACTCTAGACATACCCCGCTAGGCATGCCGGTAGGCGAAAGAAAACTCTCTCTCTCTCTCTCTCTCTCTCTCTCTCTCTCTCTCTCTCTCTCTCTCTCTCTCTCTTTTACACACACACACACACACACATATACGAGTATATATATGTGTGTGTGTGTATGTATGTATATAATCGTAAATTTTAAAATACTCATCGGCTGATTAGTTCCTTCATCGCTCATACCGTCTACGGACCCACTTTCCATAAACATAATTTTGGGACACTCTACCGTGTAACCTTGTATGCATAATGATGACTTCGGTTGGTGATTTCTGTCCCGTCTCCACCACCTTCAGAAATTTATGGATTTTTTTTATCGAAGGTATATTTAAGCAAAATTCTGTTCTCGCAAAGAAATATTTCAAAATTTTAATTTCCAGACTCCTCTGGGAGACTCGGAGCTGGAAAGTTACTAATGGCAGAAGGTTCGGTGTACAAAACTTATTTATGGTGCAGGTTGGATAATTGTTCTGTATTTGATTTTATTTGCTTTTTAATGGTGCTTTTTAAGCAGTTATTTATAGTAATTTTCTTATCTACTGTCTCTATAAATTCCTTACCAAAACTATATTTGTCCATTGTAATTTTTTAATGCATTTTAATCACCCAACGTTCCGTGACGCCCCCATTTATCAGGCGCTCATTCGCCTTCATATTTTTGACGTTTCTAATACGTAATATATTGACATCAATTTCATGCCTATCGATCTCACCATTTTCTTTTGTGCTGTGTAACTAAGTTGCCAATAGCGTGTATACAGGTGGCCTGGTGGATAATGTTCGTGCAGTTTCCACAGTAATGAGTGATTTAGTAGGCAATGTTCCGGGTAAGTTTGACAGTGGAAATGACGACTCGCCTGTTATATGAGCCAATACTTTATAACTTTGTTCATCTGGCCCGGCGTAAATTCACGAATTCCGGCGTTTCTCTTCATTTCCAAGTTAGTTGCGATTTTACAGGTAGGTCGTGATGTGCTTGCCTCCGTATTTCATTGCACTTACGCGTAAGTGCTGGAGAGAGAGTTGCTTTAGAGGTTGAGATTCTAATTTGATTTGTAAGTCGACCTGTTTTGTCCTCAATTGTGCAGTTTGGAAAACAGTATTTAGGCCTTTTTGATTTTTCCGGGATCATTCATTTGTAGGGAAACATCTCATTGTCCCACCCCCCCTTCTTAAAAAAGTATTTTTGCTTAGTTTGTAGGTTTTGTTTATGACAAGAGGAAGGTTTTTTTTTTTTTAATTCGGCCCATTCCAGACTGGAGCAAAGAGAGAGAACAAAAATTGGGCTTTACCACAAGAAATAAAATAACAGGGAAGCTGAATGTAGAATTATAAAGTTTAACGGTGAAAAACAACCTTGGTATAATATTCGTATTTTTTACAGATTTCTTTGCTTCCATTCCTAGAGAGCTGGTTTACAGGCCCCTCTCGTAAAATTATTTTTTTTAACATTGTTCATCCCGTTTATGGCGTTGTTCTTGACACGGAGTTACAGTTTTTCCGTAGTTGCATTTACATTGCTTTTTTTATATTGTCATTGTGATAATAATCTATATATGGGTATTTTCGAATTATCCGGGATCTGTCGTCTAATGTTAAACCGAAACTAACAACATCATTGGAGTTTGGTTGCTAAGTTTACCACTTTCAGTGGATAGTGCAAAAAGATTATCAGGAAAAAAACAGTGAATAAGATGCCAAGAAAGCATAAGAATGAGGCGAAACAGCCTTAGGCTTTTTAGTTTTATGTAAAAAAAAAAAAAACTATTGTGCCGGCTTTGTCTGTCCATCCGCACTTTTTTCTGTCCGCCCTCAGATCTTACAAACTACTGAGGCTAGAAAGGTGCAAATTGGTATATTGATCATCCACCCTCCAGTCATCAAACTTACCAGATTGCAGCCCTCTAGCCTCAGTAGTTTTTATTTTATTTAAAGTTAAAGTTAGCCATAATCGTCCTTCTGGCAACGATATAGGACAGGCCAGTACCGGGCCGTGGTTAACGTTTCACGGGCCGCGGCTCACACAACATTATACCGAGACCACCAAAAGATAGATCCATTTTCAGTGGCCTTGATTATACGCTGTAGCGGCTGTACAGAAAACTCGATTGCGCCGAAGAAACTTCGGCGACTTGTTTAATTTGTAACATGCATAACTGTTAATGAACGCTAATTTGATGTTCTCCGTCTTCGTATCCAGCGTGTCATAATCATCATGACGAAGACATTTATTTTTAAAAATGGCGTATTCAAGGTTTTGAGTTAAATTCATGATTTCTCTCCTCAAGTCTTTTTGTCTGGTTTCCCAGTGTCTGAAGTTAAGTATTGAACTTGTTGTAGATGGATGGGAGAAGTTGATGGGAATGTGGGGAGAGAGAGAGAGAGAGGACTGAAATATTTGGAAATAGAGAGAATGTTGTTTGGCTGGGTGGTAGACTACTGAGAAAAGTCATTGAAAGGATAAAGGAAAATAAGGGATATGGACATAGGTATTAAATACATTAAGGGACGAGGTAATAGTTGTTAATTAAGCATTTGCCCAGCGGTAGATAAGTGGTGAAGGAGGGAATTGAATTAATAATTTTTTTTATTTGAAGCATTTCGGATCTCTTCTATCGTAGTTAGGCCTAATAAATTCCATCCTCCACCCGTTCTCATTTTGTTCATTTTCTTCCGACTTCGTCTTAATAACGTACCGGAAACCACAGGTCATTCTTGCTAAAAACTGCAGTTAATGTAACAATTCTGTTTTGCCTGAGTCTTTTGGCAATACCTGATATACGAGTATGTCGGTATATATATATATATATATATATATATATATATATATATATATATATATATATATATATATATATATATATATATATATATATATTATTTATATATATATATATATATATATATATATATATATATATATATATATATATATATATATACATATACATATATATATATATATAGTATATATATATATATATATATATATATATATATATATATATATATATATATTATAATATATATATATATATATATATATATATATATATATATATATAAGTCCTCAGTGCGACGGAATGGCATTGTTCATTTCTTTGCCCTGCATCAATCGAGGAAAATATATTTTAAGAAAATCTTAAGTGTAAGTATTGATCTCTCAACGTGAGTGCAGAAGAATATAACAATTGTACGACTTAATCTTGACGGAGATTGTTATCCTTGGAATCAAAATCGAAGGGCCGCGCTTCGCCCATCCAATATATTTTCCCCCACGGGGTGTCCGCACTAGCCAGTCCCTAACCCCACCCCCTTTCCTCCTATTCTCCAACCCCCCCCCCCCCCCAGACTCTTCCTCCGAACCGCTCCGAGTCGCATCAACCTCATTAGCATGATAGTTCAGTCACACGTGATTTGTTGACTTGTTGAAATGAGATTAAGGACTTATACCACTGAAGCGAGTATTCTCTCTCTCTCTCTCTCTCTCTCTCTCTCTCTCTCTCTCTCTCAAGTTTCGGTTGCTGGCATTGGATAGATAGGTGATGAAGCGGTGAATGGGGAACCCTTGACGGTGGCGATAAACATGATTGATAGAAGGCGTTGGATCAGCGTTTCGATAACCGTCGGCAAGATGCGTCTTCGCCTCGGTGTTCAAAATACGTCGTACACTTCCGTCTAATTCTTGGCATTTGCAAAAATTCTCTCTCTCTCTCTCTCTCTCTCTCTCTCTCTCTCTCTCTCTCTCTCTCTCTCAGTTCCTCATTGGACTGGTTGGTATCGTTCTCGGCTAGCATTCTTCTGGGCCCGCGTTCGAATTTCTGACCGGCCAATGAAGAATTAGAGAAATTTATTTTTGGTGATAGAAATTAATTTCTCGTTATTATGTGGTTCGGATTCCACAATAAGCTGTAGGTCCCATTGCTAGGTAACCAGTTGGTTCTTAGCCACGTAAAATAAATCTAATCCTTCGGGCCAGCCCTAGTAGGGCTGTTAATCAGCTCAGTGGTCTGGTTAAACCAAAGTATACTTAACTCTCTCTCTCTCTCTCTCTCTCTCTCTCTCTCTCTCTCTCTCTCTCAGTGGGTACCAACATCATGTAGGATTCAGAAGTAGGGTATGATGCCAGAGCCCTTTTTGTGGAAGACCGCTTCAAAGCGATAATGACTTGTGATATGCAAGAATTTAAAACCATAGGTTTACTCATTACCTAAAAACCTAACTTATATGATTTTCTCCTCAAACTTTGCATGCTTTTACATTTTTAAATTCATTTCTTTGAACATTTTTAAGTACAGGCGCAAAAAGCAAGTTAATACACCTCACTTTTGTTATCTAGTAAGTCGAGGCTCTTCATCGGTTCGCCTTAAGTAAATCCTTGACGACTCCAAGAATTTTAATAGCAATGATCTACTTTTTATATATATATAATTTAAATATAACCACGTTCTGTTGGCGAGCAGCTTGCGTAGCTAGTTCGTAGTTATAACAAACTTTATGGTCATTCCGAAACAGGGAATATTTTTAATTAACCAAAAATTCAAGTGAGTTGTATACCAAGAAATGCTGCCTTAAGCCTGAGGTTTGATCATTTCCACTGTTTTATCAGATTTTATTTATTTTCATCAACTTTCTTAAATTCTTTTACCTTCTCATTAAAGTTAGTTAACAAGGAACGTTATCGGATGTATAAAATGTAATATCAGTATTATTTGCATTTAGCTTTCTCTCTCTCACACATATGTATACGGAATATGTAAGAAAATGCTCGTATATTAATACGTAATGTATATTCTCACTAAAATCACGTGGCATAAACCGTGCTACCGGAAAAGACCCAGGATTATGGTGTGGACAAATCGGAAAAGAGATTTTATTTCCATACGATCACTCAATCGCTTTCACGGGAAATGAAATTACCTGTGATATCAACTGCTAACATTTTTCTGCGAATTAAAATGTTTTGAGCTCTATGCTGTACATATCGAAGTGTGACAAGAATGAGTATAGACTGTGTGAAAAGGTTTCAGCTGAAGTGCGAGTGAAACAGATGACTGTGGTGAAGGGAAATTATTATGGTAAGATGCAGTGCTTTCATAATTGAAGGATGGGTTTATTAGTTGAAAAAATCCTTGGCTTGAAAAGTCAGAAATATATATATATATATATATATATATATAGAGAGAGAGAGAGAGAGAGAGAGAGAGAGAGAGAGAGAGAGAGAGAGAGAGAGAGAGAGAGGGTGGGGGTGGGGGCTACAGATTGCTTCAGATATTTTATGCGTTATTATTTATCTTAATAACCTAAAGGTAAGTCCTTATATCCTCTATATCAAACATGAAAGGCACAGATTTAAATCCTGGACAGGGCCAGGTACACTTGTCACATATGATC
>NC_089754.1:51694770-51709770 GCF_040412425.1 Macrobrachium rosenbergii
TATATATATATATATATATATATATATATATATATATATATATATATATATATATATATATATATATATATACT
The DNA here is from genome assembly GCF_040412425.1 of Macrobrachium rosenbergii. Taxonomy (NCBI): domain Eukaryota; kingdom Metazoa; phylum Arthropoda; class Malacostraca; order Decapoda; family Palaemonidae; genus Macrobrachium; species Macrobrachium rosenbergii. Next base: position 51,694,845 of record NC_089754.1, read on the forward strand.
TACAGACTTGCGTTTCCTCTTTTTGTTCATTTATCTTTTGTCTTCGTCATAGTTTCATAGAGGTTCACAGCTGCGCTTCGTATTTTGAAAGGATGAATTTGAGACAAAGAAAAAACGGTGGCTCTCGCTCGAAAAACAAACTGTAATGACACCAGAGCAACTTCAAGCCAAAATGGACCGTTCCAGGGGAGTTTAACCAAGTAGAAAGTACTGTAGCTACTCTACATCAAAATCAGCGTCCCTCTGAGCATTATTGAGCATTATTATTCCGGTGCAGACGGTCGGAGAATGTTGATAATAACCCAGAAGATAATAACTTTGGCAAGTAAATCAAGTGCACTATTGCCATTAGACGAATCCTGGGGCGGTTATCCTCCGGCATAATGGTTTTATAACGAGGATAAACATTGACAGCCAAAAGAGAGTATCTCGCTCTACCCTACGCCCAACAATGACCTCTACGGCTGGGACGCCGTGAGAGTGATTCTTGTTTGGCACTCCTGACTAAAAATAAGGTGTATTGGCGGGCCAAGTGGAGTTCATATTGCTTTTATATTTTCCATTTGTTTTGCCGATGGTTTAATAGACTGTGCATCGTGTTTTTTTCCCCCCAGTTTTTTTTCCTATCGTGGGTTTTGGTGAAATATGGTAGTTTTCCTTGTGGGTGATGTTCTTGGTGGAAGGGAAAAACAGTTTCGATAGGTCATTTATTTTTCCTCCGTTTTATCCCCGCGGTATACCGTGTATGTTTCCCTTTATTAACTTGTACTAAATGGATCGCGTACTTCCTTTAGGCCTATGGAAGTTTCGTGATAAATTTTATGATGCGGCCCGAGGGGTTTTGACATTGCTGATGTAAACAGATTTTGTTTTTCTTCTCTCTGTTTTGAATACATGAAGTATTTACAGGAAATACACATCTTAAATTAAGTATTTACTGGAAATACTGTACGTTTTAAGTAAAGTATTTACAGGAAATACTGCACATTTTAAATTAAGTATTTCCTGTACATCTTAAGTAAAGTGTTTACAGGAAATACTGCAAATCTTAAATTAAGTATTTCCTGTACATTTTAAATTAAGTATTTCCTGTACATCTTAAGTAAAGTATTTACAGGAAATACTGTACATCTTAAATTAAGTATTTACAGGAAATACTGTACATCGTGAATAAAGTATTTACAGGAAATACTGCACATCTTAAATTGAGTAATTACAGAAATACTGTACATCTTAAATTAATTATTTACGGGAAACACTGTACAACTTAAAGTATTTACAGGAAACACTGTACATCTTAAATTAAGTATTAACAGAAAGTACTGTACGTCTTGAATAAAGTATTTACAGGAAATACTGTACATCTTAAATAAGGTATTTACAGGAAATACTGCAGATCTTAAATAAAGTATTTACAGGAAATACTGTACATCTAACAGAATATAGGATTTTTAAACCTTCCAGTATATTTTGTAGTTTTTTGTTAACTTACATAGTTCTTTATGTGCTTATATGGAAATAGAGAATTTTTTTTTTAACTATGGCAATGTGCCAATGGGTCGAATTGACCAAATGTTCCGCATAACAGCTCGCCATCAAAAACTCACTACGTATCGCGGTCGATGAAAACTTTCTTTTAATAATCTCCCAAAACCTTTCCGCAAATGATTTGTGAAGTCTGGGAATAAGTTCATCGCTGATGGGCTTCAAATGACGTAAACTTTAAAAGAGAAGGCGAAGAAAGAAATGAAAGTGACGTATCTCCTAATGACTTCGAGATGACTTATCTCGTAAGGACTGATGAGACCATATTTTGCAGACCGAGGATAGGTCACTGAAATCATTTTGGGGAGAGAGAGAGGTTCGGAGTTATGACGTTAAATATATAGATCGGTGGGAAAAGTCTCTCTCTCTCTCTCTCTCTCTCTCTCTCTCTCTCTCTCTCTCTCTCTCTCTCTCTCTCTCTCCTCTCCCCTTTATGACTTAGCCCAAGAGCAAATGAAAGTATTTAAGGTGTAAAATACGGAAAAGAAATGTAAACTGTAAGTTCTTGGCGCTCATTGGTATCAAGCTGATTTGAATGTGTATGAAAAATTCATAACGATGCTCACATATGCGGTCTGTAGCCCTATGTATATTTTACGAGATTCTTTTTTTAATGAGAATTATGTAATTTAATTTCAGAATATTCTCTCTTGATCTAAAAACCATAATTCTGTTTACCATTGCTCATTAGTTTTAAACGTCGATTCGTTAAGTATTTTCATTTGTTTGTGCTTGAGAGAGAGAGAGAGGAGAGAGAAGAGAGAGAGAGAGAGAGAAAGTTTTAGTCGGAAAAGTGCGTGGTAGATGAAGAAGTGTTAAGACTTAATCCAGATCCGGAGTTGGTATGTGAGGAAAAGGGAATTAAAGAACGGAAATATGGATCAAATCCCCTTACTTTTGGTTAAGCCTTTCCTGTGTTTGTTGTTATCCCCGCCGTTATTATTCCCTTCCAGTCTGCCCTAGATTTAGGGCATTAGGTTTCCTGTCACCGACATCTCTACTTTGCCAAAGTTCATATTTCCTGGAAAGTTTGAGCATGAAATTCCCTTGAAAATACTGCAGCGTAAATGTCTGGTAGTGTGCTCATGACAAAATGGTAGGTGTTACGTAATATCTTTAGTTTTGCCGAGAGTTCGTGTTTTAGAATGCGGCCAGTTGCTGAGTTGTGTGGGGAATGTAACAGCAGAGCAGACTAGCTTGCTGTGTTTGCTATATCTTAAGGTCCTTAGAAATGTAAAACATTTCATGAATGTCCTATGAAATTGGGGACACAAACACAGAAAAAGCAGCTTATCAGGTGAAAGTTTAAATGTAATGATTTTAAATATTTGGTAAACTGTGCTCATTGTTTATAGAAGGAAAATTCCAAATCAGTGTATTTTTTCTTTTATGTGCTATGTTAGTTAAATTGCCTATGAGTATAATGACTCTCCCCTCCGATAATGAATATTATGATAATGGCAGTTATAACGCTGTTTTACTGGAAATATTAATTGCAATGACATTAATGATATTTACTGGTAAACAATCGATCGGCTGGCAATGAATTAATATTCAGGTTGCCCTTCAGTATAAGGTATTGCAGCTATTTACCGCTGAGTTTAGTTCTCATCCAAATTCTATTAGAATTTTCATCAGGTATTCATGAATTCTCATCGTCACATACCATCAAACTTCTGGCATTGTCTTAGAACAACGATCGTAAGCTGTTTATTTTTTTATATTTATTTTTGTGGGGAATATTCTTAAGAGAGTCAGTCTCTCTCTCTCTCTCTCTCTCTCTCTCTCTCTCTCTGCAATTAGAAGCTTCTGTTTATATTACATGTACTGTTATCACAATAGTGAAGCGTGCTGTTTATTTAATCAGAAATTACTTTAGGTAGAGGCGAAAAATGGAAGAAAAGAACCAACCCTCAGAAGTCGAAAAAGATTGAGAAAGCACACACAAAGAACAGCCGTTTGATATCGGTTGGGGTACTACCCTCTACTTTCCTGTTCCATCACGCTAGATCAACTCGTGTTTGTTTACATACTAAATAACCATCGCCATTCACCGCAGAAGCGCTTGCCACGTGGAAACAAAAAACTGGGGCCTGAGTTATTCACCCTTGTCTAAACTGTACTTCTCTCTCTCTCTCTCTCTCTCTCTCTCTCTCTCTAAAACTTGAGATTGATTCTACATCATGAGGGCTATAAAGTGGTTCTATTCTCGTTGGCTATCAATGGACATTTCGTATGTACTGTATGTTAATATCCATTGTAGAGCATTATAGATTTTATCTGGTTGGTCGTTAGCACCAAAGCCTCCTTTAAACTCAGAGGATCAGCATCCATAATACATCGAGGAAGTCTGTTCAACATTCTTACAGTAAAAGGAATGAAGACCACTTTCACCGGACTTTACGACATGACACGTCAGCAGGCCTTGGATGTTGACGCTTGGCGAAGTGAGTTGAAGCAGCGACTCGGCGGCCAATTCCAGAGGGCGATAAGAGCGTGTGCAAGCTGACCAATCGAGAAAACTTACCATCGTTATGGGAGGTCATGATTATTGCAGTAAAGAAAGTTGCTGTCAGCAGAATGGTTATGTTAGAAATTCTCCTTAGTGCACATTATGTTCAATAATATTTCGCCGCTTATATTGGCCTTTTTTAATAGGAAGAGTAATCATATAGCCCCAGTAATGTTTTAGTTTTTCATCTGTTTACGAAATATTTTGGTGTTATAGTTGCTTCATCGCGAGTTCCTGCGAAAAGAATTTGAGTCTAGTGATCGGTTAGAAGTTCGGTTTGCCTCCGTTATAAACAGCATAAAAGAGGTCAGTAATTAAGCCACTAACCGATAGCGTCTGCGATGTATAGCAATATCAGGTAATGTCTTGTCTATTTTAATCCCCCAAAATGTGTGAGATGACAATGCCAATTCTAGAACATTTGAATTTTCAGTATTGCCAAGCCATAACTAGTCATGATGGGAATTTAAAAAGCAACATATATAATCTCTCTCTCTCTTTCTCTCCTTCCCTCTTTATCACATAGACCAACGAGCGAAAATGTCTTCGTTAAATTTCTACTCTTTCATTTACATCTGCTTTCGTTTTGCCGACTGCCTCGTTTAGTTCCATTTGCGCGAATGCCCATTGTCAACAGTAAAGCTAGCCGACTCAAAATTGCAGTTATTATGAGTGGAACTGAACTGGCAAGTTTGTTTTGACAGCCGAGTGATAAACGACGTGTTTGTATTAAGTGACTTCAATGGTGTAATGTGAATGATGGTGATCATGACGGGGTAATGGGACTGATGCAGATGATAAGAGGCTTTACGGCCATGCTTGTTTTGACAGCGGCAGAAACAACACGAACCACTGCCCTGGTATTCGGTTGTACGGGGCAGGGCTTCCAGAGGCTGTAATGACAACGAGTGTGAGGCTGCAGTTGGATGGGTGACCGGAGACCCTTATCTAGCGTGGGTCGAAGAAAATAGACAAGAAAATGGACAGTATCAATTGCAGGATTGCACAAGCTTTGGCAGCCGTTTGATATGACGATCATCATCGCGTGCCTGTGTGATGACTAATTGATAAGCCATAATTATCGTGATGATTAATTACATCCGTGTCGCACTCACACACACTCTCTGTCTTTCTCTCTCTCGTCCAAAGAAATCAATTAAATCCAAACCAGGGTGAAATGATATCCACTTTCCATACATTCCACATCACCACAATGAAATTATATTACGGTCTGGTGGAGGCCTATTTAGTATTCATTGCTCGCCAGCCAATCAACTGCAAGAACCCGACGAAGCTTTTATCCAATCAGGCAGCAAGAGGCTTGACTTCCTCTGCTTGCTCTCCCTCTCCCTCTCTCTCTCTCTCTCTCTCTCTGTCTTTTTCTCATGATGTTTTTTTTAGTATTTTTTGATGAATTATTTCTTCAAGTTGCCTCGAGAACGGCGAAATGCAAGCATATGCGGATCCATCATCTTGATGTTCGGAGAACGAAATCTCTCTCTCTCTCTCTCTCTCTCTCTCTCTCTCTCTCTCTCTCTCTCTCTCTCTCTCTCTCTCTCTCTCTCTCTCGTTTTTGTTCATGAAATATGTTGCGGTTTTTGTGGGCGTTTCTATTTCTCAAGATACATCATTATGCAATCTTATCCTTGAAATTCCCTCATAAATTAGGATGCTTACACAGAAACGCACTTCTTGGAAAAAGCAGTCTCGTGTCCATTGATATCTCGGTACAGTGTAGCATTTCTTAAAAAAAAAAAAAAAAAAGAAAAAGAATATCAAATATTTATGCTCGTAATTTGGTATTATCCTAAACCTCCCCCTTCGGCAATAGAAAGCAAATAAGCATGTGATGCCTTTCAGATAGTGTAGCAATCCTGAAGGAGAGATACCAGATACCATTCTTCACTTTCAGGTCTTTTCCTGAACGCCTGGCATCAACATTAAGATGTTTCGAAATATCTCTCCGTGCAACAGGGTGGGTTTTATTCACGTGCGCGAAAAGGACGGAAATTCGTCCGTGCAATTCTTAAGGCCATAAATCTCTCTGATGCGTTTGGGGGGATTTTTATATATGAAATTTCCCATGCATAGAGATGGGTCTTGGCGCTGCAAAGGCCATTTTGTAAGGGATTTATTGGATGGGGAGTTTCGCTTTCAATATTTATGAATTCCTTGGGCGGGCGGCTGTGTGCGTTTTCGTATGTGCGTCTGTGTGTATGTATGTATGTACGTCTGTGTATGTGTGTAGATCGAATCATTCACAAGAGCACAGCTGTTTTGTTTGTTCTCGAATGTGTAAGTTTTTTCCTTCAGTATGGCAGAATAATGATTTAAGATCCACTTACCTACGCCCCCATCTCCCCACCCGATAGGTACAATCCTCGATAAAACACCACGGTTGATTGTAGGGTTAAGACCTCTTTGAAGGAAATTCATCAGGAGTTGATTTCAGCAGTCTAGCAAAATAGGAGCAGTGGGCGACAACGAGACCCGGGAGCCATCTGAATCAAACGCGTGAAGTATAGAATTCTCTCGGTGTGACGATATTTCCCCGAAACTGTAGTGATATATATTCTTATTTTTAAAACAGTAATCCGGCGTAGAAGTTTTACTCCATCCAATTACCGAGCCAACAATTGGATTAAGTACGGTAAAATGAGAGCTTTTAATTAAGTTTTGGAAATTAGAAACAAACGAGAGCAATTGTTATTAGGAGCAGTTATGCAAGGCAGGATAAGAAAATTGTGGTGGTTTTGTTATCCGCTCACATTGGAATACGATATTTTTTCATGATGTTAATTTCGTGCGGGGAAAAGATCACATTCAACACCCCTCTCTCTCTCTCTCTCTCTCTCTCTCTCTCTCTCTCTCTCTCTCTCTCTCTCTCTCTCTCTCTCGTCGCGTTAACGCTGAAATCGACTAAACCTCGCTTTTGGGAATTTGGCTGATCGTAGATAATTGAAAAGTTTTTTTTCTGTGATTTTTATGACATCGTCATCATCGTATGCAGCAGCCTTTTAATGACATGAAAGCACTCTTATGCTTCGGAACAGCATTTGTGAAGTTTTATTATTATTATTATTATTATTATTATTATTATTATTATTATTATTATTATTATTTTCATTTGGAGTTTATTATTATTATTATTATTATTATTATTATTATTATTATTATTATTATTATTATTATTATTATTATTATTATTATTATGAGTTTGGCGTGAATGCTCTAACAATTTCGAAAATAGAGCTTCAGAATTGATAATTATGAGACAGTGACGGAGGAACAAAAAACCTCGAGAGGGCCTCTTGTATTACTGTAACCCGTCTCCCAGAAGAATGTGGATCAAGCATGTCACTTATTCCTTTGTTTTTTTGTTTTTTTTTTTTTTGAAACCTAGTTTAGCTTTAGTGCACCTGCTTCAGGAGATTTCCATCTTCTCCAGAGTTTAAATATTATAAGCAATTTTTGGATGACAAATAGCAATTCCGATCTCACCTTTAAACTCTCTCTCCTCAAATTACTTATATATGTATATATATATATATATATATATATATATATATATATATATATATATATATATATATATATATATATATATATATATTATATGTATATATATGCATACATACATACATACACACATAAGGGTGCTAGTGGGTATGCTTAGAATTTGACAAAAGCCCAGGATTATTCAGGCTGAAAAGTATCGGTTACCATAGATCTTCTGCCAACCAACTATCGACTGAGTTCTCTCTCTCTCTCTGTCTCTGTCTCTCCCTCTTATTAATTAAATAGTATTATAACGGTTCAGAGGTGAATGACAGTTCTATTGGAAATTGTTCGGTCATGCACTGCAAGGAGAAAATTTAATTTATTTAGTTTGACATTCTTTCCTGGTTTAATATAGCTTTAATCTTCTGTAAAGGGAAGTGTTCGTTTTATTTAATCTTAAAACTACAAGAGAAGAATATGATCGTAATTTAAATTTTTTTATAATTATTACGTAGAAATAGATTAATTATTGTACCCAATAAATTATGTTTTTTTACATTTGAATATACATATAAAATCATATTAAGAATAATTTTCAGTTGAATTTTTTAGAAACTTCAAAACTTATCTTGAAATTTTGCTTCATGTTGACATGTCTTAGAAGACCCTACCAGTCTAATTCTAGAATAATAATTAATTGTAGCATTTACATTGATAAAGGGTGCGATAAAAGTGGTTTATGTAATAGTTATGTAAGGTTAAAACCACGTACATTAAACTGACACATCAGAGTTTTTCATTTTGCGTTTTGTTTTATTTAGCCCTGATGATTTTTAAGAATCATTTGCAGGTCAGTCACTTCTTTATTATTGCTAATTTGATTCTCATTCTCTTTTAGTATTGCAAATGAAGCATAATAATTTGACTTTATCAGTAATGTAATAAGACGTCAAGGTCAGTCCCCTGTTCGAATTCATTTTTCATGCAGCGGAGAAGAAACGAAATTGGAAATCCAGAGATCCGAGACGTATCGGTTACAAATGGCGGAGACGTAAAACGGTGACAATGAAAAAATTATTTTGTAAATTGCCTCCCACAGAGAGAGAGAGAGAGAGAGAGAGAGAGAGAGAGAGAGAAAGTGGTGTGAGTATCGATTTTAAAGATGTCTTTTACTTGACTATTGGTTTCATTAGTATGTTTCCATGAAAAAAAAGGACCCACCAGTATATCTGTCGTATTATACTTCTTTTATCAAAGTCATTTATTTGCTTCCAGACCAACTTTCGTTCGGTTTCATTCGAGTTTGCAGTTAATATTTTTCAAAGTGGAAATTTTAAGCTTAATAAAACTGTTTCTCATCAGATTATTTTTAAAGCATCTTACTCTGGTGAGTAAATAAATAGGAAGACTGTGTGGGTCTTTATTTAATTCAGTTCAAAACAGTTTTATCTTATTCAGAGATCTTCCGTATAAAAATTCCACTTTCAGCCCTATGCATTCCTGACGAAACAACATACTGTATTATGTAGACGAACTGAAGATAAGAAAGGAAGTTACCTTGCTTACTTTCTGGTGTAGAATGAAATGTGAATCTAACTTTGCCATGCAGCTACAGATCGAAAACGGTACCAGAAACATTCTTTCCTTGCTCCTGCAGATTTATCTCTGGCCGTAATAAATCCGACGCATTGTAATTCCAGGTATTAATCGCATTAAACAACGATGCAGTCCCTCCCCCTCCTAAGTTGTACCCGAGAGAAGACAAATGAGAACTTATCCTACTATCACCCACAATCCATCTATCTTCATCTACTCTTTTTCTCCTCTCTTCATCCGTCTTACTCGTTCTCTTTTTATCCTACTTTTTGTGCGTGTGTGAAGGGAAAGGGAGGAGGGGGTTTTGGTGGGGGGGCGGGAGGGGGAGGGGTTGGCATGAATAGTGTTAAGGTGGGCGGCGAGGGAGAGAAAGGCTTTCTCGTAAGGTTTCGTTCGAATTTAGGGAGATGTCTTGTTAATGTGATTTATATGCCTGCATGTGCTTGTGTTGTGAGACATTTTGCGTGTGTGTGTGTATATATACACATGTATGTGTATATATTATATATATGTATATATAATATATATGTAAAATATATGTATATATGTTTGTGTATGTGTATGTATATAATATATTTATATATACAGTATATATATATGTGTGTGTGTGTGTGCATATATTCATTCTAAAATTAGGGTAACTCCAAAGAGAAAGCAGTATAATTTTCACTGTCACATTCATCATTTAAGAGGTGAATCAAGGTTAAACATTCTTTTGCAGAAAATCCCCACAATCACACGTACGGAGAAAGTTCATCATGAGCGCGTTGAACCCCTTACACTCTCTGCGCCCTCCACTTCTTATCCTCCCTCAGTCTCTCGCTATTAGGTGTTTCTGAAGGACCTTGTTTCGCTTCACTGATGTTTCATGGATGTTAAGGCCCCTCCGTCCAAGTACATCTTTTTCTCATCCATCCAACATCTTCTAGGTTCCTCCCAAATTTGTGATTTAATCCCAACGCATCATCCATGACCAAATAATCTCAGAACACAGTAATCCATCTTTTCACCTACCCTAACTTTTTTACCACTTCTTCATAACTCCCCATTCTCATCCAATCAAGTCTCATTTTTCTTCCACGTGTGCTACGCACAAAGATTCATCTCGAGAGATTCAGCCTTTATCTTTCATTTGCATAAAGATACATGCCTATAATAACAGCGGCCTATTTGTTGTAAGGATACTTGGATGAACATGTACAGAACAAGATAATCAACCTAAGATTTGCTCTGCCTTGTCGATGGAGCGGTGAGATAAAAAAAAAAAAACGGTTTTATGTGTTTACATTAGCCCTTCTTGGTTGCAGAGGCCGAAGTACATTTTTAAGCGACGTTTTATGAATTAGCCTACTCCTTTGTTTCTTGGTTCTGGGACGAGGAAGTTAACGAATGATGGATTATGTTTTCCGCAGTAGAGGGAAATTAATGGACGTCGCTAATTAAAACGAATAAAAGTTCGCTTTAAACTTTTATTTCGAAATCCTCGCATTTTTGTTTAATTTTTTTTTTATTTATGCGCCTCTAAAATATTGCGGCGCGTTGCTTTTCCTCACTCGGCAACCATTTTGCATTTGGCAGTGTTAGGTTACGTAATTTGTTATGAAAGTATTTGACAGTTGTTCAGGTATCTTTTTTTATTAATAGCTTTTTACAGCATATTTCTTGCAGTATAAAGTCGTTGAAGCTATAGAATGCTGTCTTTGATGTAACAAAATGATAATGATAGGCACATTTTGCCTGTATTACGTAAAATCCTAAAGTCATGCTTCTATTGCTTTATGAAAAGTTAATAAATGATGTAACAAAATGGTAATGATAGCCACACTTTGCCTGTATTGCCTAAAAGCCTAAAGTCATGCTTCATAGTGCTTTGTGAAAAGTTAACAAAAAGATGCTAATTTTTCCCTAAGACATTTGATATTAATGTTATTTTTTCATATGTAAAGCTACTATTATTGTAAGGATTAAGTTTTTCTTGAAAGAAGCTTGTCTTTTAAAAAGTGAGGTTGGCCAGTGAATTATTGTAGGTTTGTTATGCATTTCCAAGGAACCGAACACTTGGTATTTATATATCTATATATATATGTGTGTGTATGTATGTATGTATGTTATTTATATATATATATATATATATATATATATATATATATATATATATATATATATATATATATATATATATATATATATATATATATATATATATATATATAACACACACACACACATATATACAAGTAAGTTATTATCTCTTCACGCAAATATTCTCTCCTTCAGATTCATCCCTTGTGATGCCTACACTTGAAAGCTTAATGATTTTTAGATCCTCCAGTTATTTTGCTCTCATTCTTATTGAAACTTCTTTGGATTTCATTCCAGTCCCATCCATTATTTGTCTGAGAACTCGCTGGAATTGCATTTGCCGGAATCCAGTAATTCATTCGCCTCCTCGTCCAAGATTTCATTCCTCAGTTAACGCTTCCATTAATGTCTCTCGGGTTTCTGATTTGCTTCAGTCAGTTTTTTTTTCTTCTGTATTGTAATGCTTGGTTGTAGTCAGTCGAGTTACTGTGTTCAGTATCTGACCACTGAATATGACAAATATTTTCAAATAAAATGTTGTTTTACGTTGTAATATCAGTTTAGTTTTCCGCTGCATTCATACCCTTGTAAAAAAAAAAAAAAAAAAAAAAATTTGCTCCGAAGTTTCTTCGGCGCAATCAAGTTTTCTGTACAGCGTATAATCAAGGCCACCGAAAACAGATCTGTCTTTCGGTGGTCTCGGTATAATGCCGTATGAGCCGCGGCCCATGAATCTTTAACCACGGTCCAGTAGTGCGGCCTATCCTATATCGTTGCCAGAAGCACGATAACAGCTAACTTTAACCATAAATAAAAATAAAAACTACTGAGGCTAGGGGGCTGCAATTTGGTACGTTTGATGACTGGAAGGTGGATGATCAACATACCGATTTGCAGCCCTCAGCCTCAGTAGTTTTTAAGATCTGAGGGCGGACAGAAAAATTGCAGACAGAATAAAGTGCGGACGAACAGACGAAGCCGGGACAATAGTTTTCTTTTATAGAAAAAAAAATCAAGAAAAGGAATCTGAAATGTTCTGTTGCAAGCAGTCATGGGTCATAATGAGGCCCGAAAGTAACCTATTAATAGAAAGAAAGTGAGAAAAATAGATCAGATTTCACACTACTGTACCCCGGGAAATGAAGGCCGTGATATTTGTTCTCTGATCCTTACAAGCCTTAACAGTCTCTCCTGTGAACTATGGGTAGGATGTATCACGGTCCCAGGTGCGTTACAGCGTGAGTCCTCTCTTTGGAAATTCCGCTTTTAAAATGAAATTCCAGAAACGTTCCAGCAACCGATGTTGCTGTTGCTCTATTTTTCAGACAAAACTATTTCATCCCTCCCTAAGAATAAATGAAATTTCGTTAAAACTTCAGTGAGTGCCTTTTTCGTATTCATTGTTTTTTTATTTATTTTATTTTATTTTACTTAGTATTTTTCGGCTTGTATCTTTCCACACTGAAAGGTTTCTAAAGAAAGGGAAAAATATGTTGGATTTTTTTTTTTCAGTGATACTGAGGACATGGAACTTGAAGCTGTGTTCAGTTGTATTATTATTTAGAAGTGATTGTGTTTCATAAATCCTTTGTGTTTGTTGTATTATATTTCTCGTGAGCCTCCATTTATAATAACTGCATTTTTAGAAGCTGGAATATACTAGTAGTTAGATAAAGGGGTAGGCTACTCAAAGCAAAGTTAAATGTCAGCTTGACTTGAAACTTGGGAGTTTAGAAATTTCAAGGGCTTTTTTTTTTTTTTTTTTTTGTAAGGAGACTAATTTTTTTTTTTAAAACCTCAACCCATAAGTCGTTCATAATTGAAACCACTTTCTTTAAAAATAAAAAAGTTTAGCACCTCGCCGTAAAGAGAACCTGTTTTTTCGGATATGGAGCCCAGTCCCGCCCTCACCTTCCAAATTACTGCAAAATAAGGTTGGCCCTGAAAAGAAAGAAAGAAAGAAAGAAAAAAAAAGAGCGGTTACCGGAGGGCGGCAAATGACGTTATCTTTCAAAAACTTCGCAGCGAGTTTCTCCCCCTTAACGACGCCTTCGTTTCTTGCATTCATTTATCACTTATTTTGTTTATTCTCCTACTAACTTCCGGCTCAGCTCTGACGGTGTGGTAGTGGCGGTGGTGGTCGTGGGCTTTTGCTGCTGCTGCTGCCACTGCTCCGGTCTTTTCTCCACCTTTTCCATCACTGCTGCTTCTCCGGTCTTTTCTCCACCTTTTCCATCACTGCTGCTTCTCCGGTCTTTTCTCCACCTTTTCCATCACTGCTGATTCTCCAGTCTTTTCTCCACCTTTTCCATCACTGCTGCTTCTCCGGTCTTTTCTCCACCTTTTCCATCACTGCTGCTTCTCCTGTCTTTTCTCCACCTTTTCATCACTGCTGCTTCTCCGGTCTTTTCTCCACCTTTTCCACCACTGCTGATACTCCAGTCTTTCCTCCACCTCTTCCATCACTGCAAAAACTCCGGTCTTTCCTCCACCTTTTCCACCACTGTTGCTGCTCCGGTCTTTCCTCCACCTTTTACATCACTGCTGCTTCTCCGGTCTTTCCTCCACCCTTTCCATCACTGCTGCTTCTCCGGTCTTTCCTCCACCCTTTCCATCACTGCTGCTTCTCCGGTCTTTCCTCCACCTTTTCCACCACTGCTGGTGCTCCGGTCTTTCTTCCATCTTTTCCATCACTGCTGCTGCTCCGGTCTTTCCTCCAACTCTGCCACCACTGCTGCTGCTCCGGTCTTTCCTCCACCTTTTCCACTACTGTTGCTGTTCCGGTCTTCCCTCCACCTTTTCCACCTAATGCTGCTCCGGTCTTCCCTCCACCTTTTCCACCACTGCTGCTGCTCCAGTCTTTCCTCCACCTTTTCCACTACTGCTGCTGTTCCGGTCTTCCCTCCACCTTTTCCACCTAATGCTGCTCCGGTCTTCCATCCACCTTTTCCACCACTGCTGCTGCTCCAGTCTTTCCTCCACCTTTTCCACCACTGCTGCTTCTCCGGTCTTTCCTCCACCTTTTCCGCCACCCTGTGTTTATTGAGAAAGAGAGAGAGAGATGAATTACCCCTGGGGAAATAAAAGAGTACCCGTTCCCTGCCAAGGAAATTGTAGGGTAAAGAAATCCTTGTAGGTAAATGGTACTTGTTACCTGTCAATCATATTAAGGTCGGCTCCCCTCTTTTGTCTTTGTTCGCAAATATGGTTCGTATACATCCTTGCCAGTTTGTTTCCGGATTTATTCATTTTTCAGCGTTCCATATTCTATATTCTCGTTACCTTCACATCCAGTTCGTTAAAATGCTTTGATAATTTGTTTGCTTTTTTTTTTTTTTTTTTTTTTTTTAGGTCGTCAGGTAGGCATGTTAGCTTTTCTAATGTCGACGTTTATTTTGCCCTCTTATTTGACATGTAACTTTTCTTGTTTGTCAGGGGGGAAGAGAATTAATCATTCATATTTTATTATGTTTATCCCAAATAATCTTTAATTTGTTAAGGCTTTGACTTACGCAATTGAACGTGGTAATGCCTTTTTGCTCCTGTTTACGTTCATACATAATTCGTGGTAGGCGAAAAAGGGGCCATATATATACAGCTCTCTCTCTCTTTCACACACACATATATTTTATATATGTACATATATATATTTATATATTATATGTATTTATAATATATATATATATATAT
>NC_089754.1:51714770-51742270 GCF_040412425.1 Macrobrachium rosenbergii
TATATCCAGCGCTGTAATATCAAAAACCGTTGTGTCACGGGATAAAAATCCCCTCGCACCCACGAACGAAAGCGTCATTCATTTTGCCAGATATAAATCAAGTAATTTCAAAGAGATAGACATAAATCGTCACACGGAGTCATTCTTTTATTCTATAAATTATAATCTTTTCGTCGCGACGGCGGTCAAGGTCAGGGAAACTCTTGCGGAGTGTCGTTAATATTATTGTATGCTTGCGCGGTATGCACGGTCTTCGTTTCCCATTATACCTTTTAGTTTTCTGAAAATAAAACTGTTGTGCCGGCTTTGTTTGTCCGTCCGCACTTTTTTCTGTCCGCACTTTTTCTGTCCGCCCTCTGATCTCAAAAACTACTGAGGCTGGAGGGCTGCAAATTGGTGCGTTGATCATCCGCCTTCCAGTCATCAAACATACTAAACTGCAACCCTCAAGCCTCAGTAGTTTTTATTTTATTTGAGGTTAAAGTTAGCCATAATCGTGCGTCTGGTAACGATATAAGCCACGCACAACCGGGCCGTGGTTAAAGTTTCACGGCCGCGGCTTATACAGCGTTATACCGAAACTACCGAAAGATAGATCTATTTTCGATGGCCTTGATTACACGATGTACAGAAAACTCGATTGCGCCGAAGAAATTTCGGCTCAAGTTTTACTTGTTTCTTTCGGGGATGACACGGTAGAATGAGATGCAAGTTTTATAACGAGATTCAGGAACAGCAGGAGAAAATAATGTGGTCTGAAGTAAGCTTAGAAATTGCTTAAGGAAATATAGACATTAGTATGATTGTATGCGCATACATACGTGCATGTAAGCTGTTGTAGGTGAAGGAGACACTTATTTGGAAATATTTAACTACACATAATTCATTCGTGTAATGTAACAATGCTAAATAACGGCTGCAGTTATTTTACGTAAAGAAACTCTTGGTGTTTCATGTAACGCCGGAACCGGAAAGTTTCTTGTTCAGGAGTTTCATCCCTAACTTAGAATTTAGAAGGTGACTGTAGGGTCTACAGTAGAAAGTGACCATCTTGACAAATTATGATTTCATGTACTTGCTCAGAACAGTATTTGCTTACAGAACCTTTTCAGGCATGTTCATGTTCTTATGCCTTGTTTCTTAATAATAATAAAAATTTTGATAATAATATTAATAATTAAAGCTGACCAAACTACTGCACAAATCAATGTTAGTTTCCCTGTTACTTTGGGAAAGTATTTCTTTTATAGACGCGTTTCTGATACTCGTTTCTTAACTAAGTCTTTTATAAGTACTTGAGATTTTTATAGAATCCTGAGTTTAGGTCAGATATAACTGCACAACCTTGTGTTGGGTAAGGCTGAGATTTTTTTATGATATCCTTTGATTGCATATTGTCAGATGCCTTTTGATGACTTACCAGAAACCAATTTACCTTTGTTATTGTTCGTCATCCATGTGCCGCATGTATATTCAGTATGCCTGGTGAGTCATTGTTTTATTTGGTTTTCAAATGTTGATGTTCCAACTCTGATCATTTATAAATGCTTTACATGTATTTAGTTACCCGTGTTTCCTTGGATTTTTTTTTTTTAATGTTCCGGATGTATTTTGCTTCTTTTTGCAATATAGGAAAGGGTCATGTTCATTCTCGTGATAGTCTGTGATATGTAACAGTGATTTTTCGTCGTTTGTGTGCTACGTTTATTTATCAATCGTATTTCGTAAACCTCCCTAAAAAAAATAAAATAAAACATTAATACACATTAAGTACAAAATCCGCTTTACACTTCCGTACGTCTTCGCAACGGCTCCTCCACGCCCGCGGAATGTTATGGAGCGAGCGAAGTTTTTAAAATGTAGGTCTAGCGGAGTAATTCCCAGAAAGGGGAGTGCTGCTTTAGTCAACTGTTCTCCAGGAATGCTACCAAACCGTCTCGTACGCCTATATCCCCATTTCCTTGCCAAGACCCCTCCCCTCCCTTCACTCTTCCCCCACCCCACCCCAGTTCCCGACTACCCCACCTCCCTCCACGAATAGGGATCCCCCCCAACTCCTTTTCTTCGCTCCCAGCCGCCCTCCAAGAGCGGGAGGAGCCTCGAGTATATCTTGACAAACGACGCAGATCTACCACGTATCCCTCCAGAGCACCTCCTTAGCCGCACAAACCCAATTTATTCCATGTACCGGATCCTAATTCTTGGCCGGTTGCTATCATCGTTGGTTTGAAAATCTCTCTCTCTCTCTCTCTCTCTCTTCTCTCGCTCTGTCTCACTCTCTCTCTCTCTCTCTCTCTCACTCAGAGATACACTTCACGTACATTGTGCTACGCTCTAGAGTTTTCTCCTATTCATTTTATTTCACGCTGGAATCCCTGTTAGGGCAGGCGCTTTTATGGCGTGCTGTGTGCCAGCGTTTGAGATGGGAATAACTGCTGCTCTCGGCGACTGGTTTTAATTGTTTCTTTTTTATGTGCGCGCACAACGCATTGTAGTAATATAGTCTATCGGTAAATTTGTGACTTTGTTCGCGTGGGTAATTTTAGATCAGATTTTTTTTTTTTTTTTTTTTCACAGTGGCTCATAATGAACGCTGGTGTTAATTGTCTTTCAGAAATCAGTTTAATGTGGTGGTTTTGATTTACGCATTTTCAGATTATTTCGTTACACGCGAATTTTCGCGAACATTATTTTTTAGTGAATCCTCTCGTTAAAATAAGTGCTTTTGGATACCGTTAGACTTTTAATTGCTAAGGGGTATTACAGTAATTGCGTAGTTTATTGACATCAGAATTTTTTTTATTCCTCGTAACATTTAATATTTCTGAAGATGTCTATTAATGTCAAGATTTTTTTTTTTTAATTTAGTCCATTCGGCAATGACTTTAGAGGTAGCAAGGGCTACAGAGTCCTCCGAAAAACTTACGATGCCCATTTTAAAAGATCGAAATGAGTTCCTCGGCCTTGTATGGTACATTGCGGGTTGAATTGGTTACTACTGAGATCTCTCGTTTTCATTCTTCTTCTTGATGGAGTTGACTAAAAAAAATTACCTTTTTTCTTAATATTAAGTCGAACGCAACTAGCATGGCGTATACAAGCACTAGACATGGAATGTAACTAACATAGAGTATGCAAGCATTAGACATGGAATGTAGCTAACATAGAGTATGCAGGCACTAGACATGGAATGTAATTAACATAGAGTATGCAAGCAACAGACATGGAATGTAACTAACATAGAGTATGCAAACACTAGACATGGAATGTAATTAACATAGAGTATGCAAGCAACAGACATGGAATGTAACTAACATAGAGTATGCAAGCACTAGACATGGAATGTATTTAACATGGAGTATACAAGCACTAGACATGGAACGTCTTGTTAGAGGCATGGACTTTGCAGGCACTAGGCGGAATGTAACTAACATAGGGTCACACTAGACATGGAACGTCTTGTTGATACCAGGAGTGGAGTCATTGGAATGCGAGTGACCAAGTAATGTTGCATAATGGTGGCCCATGTCGCTATCATCAGTGACTTAGTGCTCTGAGATAGCCTTGTTTCCTCTCTCTCTCTCTCTCTCTCTCTCTCTCTCTCTCTCTCTCTCTCTCTCTCTCTCTCTCTCTCATTTCACTGTAGTGTTCATCATTTCACTGTACATCAGTAGTGTTCATCATTTTTCTGTACACCAGTAGTGTTGTTCATCATTTCACTGTACATCAGTAGTGTTCATCATTTCACTGTACACCAGTACTGTTTATTATTTCACTGTACATTAATAGTGTTCATAAATCCCTCAAGTAAAACAAGAGAGTGAAATTTCTCTTGACAAGCATTTTTTCACCTTTATCATTCCTTAATTTACCTGAACACTAATTCTTCTCGGTAAAGAAAAAGAAAAAGGAATAAAAAAAAACACTCCATCACCAGCGTCAGATGTCCACCCACACAAAAAAAAAGTAAAAAGAAAAAAGGTACACCGTGTACCACAGATGTTGCGTGGAAATCTCACCAAATCAACTTTGGAGAAATTTTAGGACGGGCGGCGCATCTCACCCTCTCTCATGCCATGCGGAGAAAGCCAACTAAGGCCTTTGTGTCAGTATTGCCCATCCAATTTTTTCATTAGCTATTGGTCTCGAAGACGTTATTTGTATTGCTCCAGTAGCATTCCAGTGGCACAGTGTTAGAAAGATCCGTATAATCATATGTAAATAATGACAGTTGATTTGATTTGATCTGCCAGTTGAATAAGTGATTAAATTGTTATAGAATTTTAGTTCTTTAGCTTTTCATACCCTGTGGTTATTGCCTTTTATGTGCAACCGCGTTCTTCTGTGCTGAAGTAGGAAATTCAGTAGTAATGATATTTATATTGAGATTTTTGTTAATATTTTTTTTACAGTTTTCAACTATTTTTTGTCTAAATGTATGGAGTATTAATTTTATACTTGTTTCCATGTAAGGTTTAAGTAGTTTGTCACCGTTTTCTTAAAAATAGAAACTAAATAACTAAAAAATACTGGTAAATTACAGTAGAGTTGAGACGGATGAAATAGAAATATTACATCTTACCGTTAGATTAAGCTAGGATTCTGTCCAGCTTTTTGACCAGCTTCTAAATTAGAGGTCCTGCTGTCGTCACATCATACCCAGGCACTTCATTTACAGGAGGAAGATGTATATTAGATGTTATCATGATTGTTGTTGACGATGAAATAGCATTTCAAAAAGAAAGTTCTTGCAAATAGCATCTTGAAGTTCCTGGACAGTATTGTGCCTTTGGGGCGGTTATGAGAAAACAGGCGAGAGAGAGAGAGAGAGAGAGAGAGAGAGAGAGAGAGGTGGTCGAAGGGGAGATGTTTTGGTGGAAGAGATGAGGGATGGGGAAAGAAGGAAGGTAAGCAGAGAGAGAGAGAGAGGGAGAGAGAGAGAGAGAGGTGGTCGAAGGGAGAGATGTTTTGGTAGGAAAGATGAAGGATGGGGAAGGAAGGATGGCAGGCTGGCAGGCAGGCAGGCAGGCAGTTGTGGTGTGGAAAAGTTTGGGTTAGGCTCAGCAGAGTAGAATAATCGCGTCGGCCCGTAGCTGTCACACAAGAAAATTCACTTTACGTTGGCGGTTTTTCAGGGACTCGCCTCCTTTCCCCTGCAGAATTTAAATCGGGACTCGATTCGCGTTTATCCCCGCCAAATGTCGTTATGCAGCGAGGACGATAGAGATAGATAGAGAGAGCGATGCTATTTAGTCGGCGTGGAGATAGATAGAGAGAGAGAGCGATGCTATTTGGTCGGCGTGGAGATAGATAGGGAGGGCAGTGCTATTTAGTCGGCTTGGAGATAGATAGAGAGAGCGATGCTGTTTGGTCGGCGTGGAGATAGATAGGGAGAGCGATGCTATTTAGTCGGCGTGGAGATAGATGGAGAGAGCGATGCTATTTAGTCGGCGTGGAGGTAGATAGAGAGAGCAATGCTGTTTAGTCGAGGTGGAGATAGATAGAGAGAGCAATGCTATTTAGTCGGCGTGGAGATAGAGAGAGAGCAATGCTATTTAGTTGGCATGGAGATAGATAGAGAGAGAGCAATGCTATTTAGTTGGCGTGGAGATAGATAAAGAGAGAGCAATGCCATTTAGTCGGCGTGAAGATAGATAGAGAGAGAGCGATGCTATTTAGTTGGCGTGGAGATAGATAGAGAGAGAGCGATGCTATTTAGTTGGCGGGGAGATAGATAAAGAGAGAGCAATGCCATTTAGTCGGCGTGGAGATAGATAGAGAGAGAGCAATGCTATTTAGTTGGCGTGGAGATAGATAAAGAGAGAGCAATGCCATTTAGTCGGCGTGGAGATAGATAGAGAGAGAGCGATGCTATTTAGTTGGCGTGGAGATAGATAGAGAGAGAGAGCAGTGCTATTTAGTTGGCGTGGAGATAGATAGAGAGAGAGCAATGCTATTTAGTTGGCGTGGAGATAGATAGAGAGAGAGCAATGCTATTTAGTTGGCGTGGAGATAGATAAAGAGAGAGCAATGCCATTTAGTCGGCGTGGAGATAGATAGAGAGAGAGCAAGCTATTTAGTTGGCGTGGAGATAGATAAAGAGAGAGCAATGCCATTTAGTCGGCGTGGAGATAGAGAGAGAGCGATGCTATTTAGTTGGCGTGGAGATAGATAGAGAGAGAGCGATTCTATCTAGTCGGCGTGGAGATAGAGAGAACGATGCTACTTAGTCGGCGTGGAGATAGAGAGAGCGATGCTATTTAGTCGGCGTGGAGATAGATAGAGAGAGCAATGCTATTTAGTCGAGGTGGAGATAGATAGAGAGAGAGAGAGAACAATGCTATTTAGTCGGCGTGGAGATAGATAGAGAGAGAGCAATGCTATTTAGTCGGCGTGGAGATAGATAGAGCAATGCTATTTAGTCGGCGTGGAGACTGATAGAGAGAGCAATGCTATTCAGTCGGCGTGGAGATAGATAGAGAGAGAGAGCAGTGCTATTTAGTTGGCGTGGAGATAGATAGAGAGAGAGCAATGCTATTTAGTTGGCGTGGAGATAGATAAAGAGAAAGCAATGCCATTTAGTCGGCGTGGAGATAGATAGAGAGAGAGAGCAATGCTATTTAGTTGGCGTGGAGATAGAGAGAGAGCAATGCTATTTAGTTGGCGTGGAGATAGATAAAGAGAGAGCAATGCCATTTAGTCGGCGTGGAGATAGATAGAGAGCAATGCTATTTAGTCGGTGTGGAAAACCCTTAGAAAGAATATCGCAAAATGTTAGGTTTTACTTTTGTAAATCTCCCTCGATAATGATAATAATATTGTTTTAGGTTGTTAATTTAAAAAAAAAGGTAAATGAATATTGTTTGGGAAGTTATTTAGTTATAGGTTTTGATGGGCTAGCGTTCTTCAGAAAATACCGTTTTAACACTCTTTGTTTTTAAAAGCTTAGAGGAATTCACGAAAATTTTTATTGATAAATTTGTACTTTGATTTACATGGTGATGTGCCTATCATACATTGTGTGAATAATTTTCTATTATTTGATAATACTGTAGCGAATAGTTACAATTGTATATGCTGTGAACGTTATCCTTGCAAATTACTGTTACACGGACTTAATTTTGAGGGTGTCTTTTGAATATTTATGTTTATATTTTTATGTGGATAAATGTTTTGCAACGTGCTGGGTACATAGGCATAACTTAAGGTTCTTTGCAGCGTGCCTTCGGCCCCTACCTGCAACCCCTTTCGTTCCTTTTACTGTACCTCCCTTTATATAATCTTTCTTCCATCTTTCCACCCTCTCCTAACAACTGATTCATCTTGCAACTGCGAGGCTTTCAAACCTACTTTTCACTTAATTTCCCTCTCTGCGCTGATTGACCTCATAGGTCCCAGTGCTTGGTCTTTGGCCTAAATTTTATATATAAAAAAATGTACAAATGAGCAGTGATAAGAAAATATCTGCGAACACTTTAATATGGGGATCTTCAGTTGATTATTTGATTTGGAAATTGATAATTGGAATAGTGCAACTTGAAGTATCTGAGAATTTAGTTATCTGCAAGTTGTGTGGTTCAGTCACGTTGAATGTGGGATTTTATATTAACAAAATCGCTTCTCTATCGTTAAATTAAGTTTCACCTGAAAACCGAGAAAAAGAAGAGTGGGCTTTTTCACACATATACTTTGATTTTGTTGAATATGGCCTGTCTTTGCCCGGGTCTGCTCCTTTGACTGCATTATAAAACGGTTCCAAGTTTCCTTCACTTTGAAAAGTTGGGTAAACCCGGAACAATAGTAGGGTATCTTAGAGAGTTTGATTTGTTGTTTGGATGAAGAAACAATCAGAAATAACTTCAGATTCCCCCCACCCCCTCCCAACCTCAGTTTTGTGTATTCATTCCGATTATTGAGGAAGCAGTACTCTGAAAAGTTAAGTATACCATAGTTTAACCAGACCACTGAGCTGAGCTGATTAACGGCTCTGAAGCTAATATATGTTTACAATGGACTAGTATATTTTTGAACAGGCATGTTAACATATAGTAATGAGCATAATCACTGATTTATGTTTTTGAAAGAATGACGTTAAATCCTTTGAGGGTGATTTGTAATCAAGTAAATGGAGCTAGGAAAATTTTATTAAACTCACAAAAAATATAACGATCACATTAAATAATGTTTTCACCTTTCAAAATGTTTGGAGGCAAATAAAATCGTTCTAGGACTCTTTCTTTTCATCTTCTCGTGGGCGAGTAAACTCACAGAAAATATAACGATCACATTAAATAATGTTTTCACCTTTCAAAATGTTTGGAGGCAAATAAAATCTTTCTAGGACTCTTTCTTATCTTCTCCTCGTGGGCCATGGGTCTTAGGCAATTGTTGGACTAACCCATGGCAGAGCATTAACTTTTCATATGCTCCCTACAGTGTAATAAGATATGCTCCATACCTTACGTATTAACGAGCTAAATGTCGACCATGCCTGTGGATAATGTCCTGGGAAAGGCATTAGTCAGAATTTATGTATCACAAAAAGGCTCAGAGGCATGGGGAGATTTCTCTGCTGAAAGTAACCCCCTAGATTTGAAGAAAAAAATTATGTGAAGAGTGGGGAGAAAGATGGAGATAGGCTTATAAAAAAGAATTACAGATGAATAAAAAAAAATTGTTTTTAGGTCAGAGAAATAAATATGTAGTTACCTCAGATTCCATTTGATGTGATGTATTTTGATATCTGAGAAGATGGTGATTATTTCAGCAGAATCCTATTTTAATGAGGAATTTTGAATGTTGACTGTTTTTCTTCTCTGTCGCTCGATGGTGAATATTATTTAGAAATACACTTGAAAATAAAACTTTATTGGGAAAAATAATGTGAATCAATTTTACTTCATGTAAGAACGATCTGTTTTCAGTTTTCTGTGAAAGAAAACTATTGAGATGGCCTTGTCTATCTGTCCGCCCTCAGATCTTAAAAACTACTGAGGCTAGAGGGCTGCAAATTGCTATGTTGATCATCCACCCTCCAAAAATCAAACATCAAATTGCAGCCCTCTAGTCTCAGCAGTTTTTATTTTATTTAAGGTTAAAGTTAGCCATGATCGTGCGTCTGGCAACGATATAGGCCAGGCCACCACTGAGCCGAGCTTAAAGTTTCATGGGCCGCGGCCCATACAGCATTATACCGAGACCACCTAAAGATAGATCCATTTTCGGTGGCCTTGATTATACGCCTTCCAGAAAACTCAATTGCGCCGAAGAAACTTAGGCGCATTTTCTACTTGTTTTGTTTGATCATCCCCATGAAACATCCACAATTCGCATAGAGAGATAAATTGAAATTTGGCGTTCAGATGGGTTCAGAAATCTCTCCGTGAATACTGTGTTCGAAGAGCACCTATGCTTTAAAGAGTCACACCCGGGTAAAGAACAAGCAAACGGTTTCTCTGCACGCTCCAGCCAAGGCTGAAATAATAACCGAAGTTTAAAAGAACATACATCAATATCCGATATTCAAATTTCTATTGCAGGGGATGGAGAGAGAGAGAGAGAGAGAGAGAGAGAGAGAGAGAGAGAGAGAGAGAGAGAGAGAGAGAGAGCGAGCATGCACATGCCGAATAACGGCTCTTAAAGCTAGAATGTTGTGCAGATGTTTGCTGTGTTTATTTTTTTGTTTTTAATAAGCAGAATAAAGTCACTGAACCGTCTGCCGGGTATTCGATCTTCCAGTTGTAATTGTTTTATTTTTTAAACTGATCGTATATAATAAACTTTATTATATATCTCAAAAGCTTTATCAAATAAAGGCTTTTGTGATTTCGGCTACATCACTTTGGTACCTGTCATATTATGTACGTATTGTTATGCAAGTTGTAGTTTTGCCATTCTCTCACTATTACTGTCATGTTTGCAACCCCCCTCCCCCCCCCCACAGTAGAATACCGGAAGGATAACACCTGGCATTTTGCAAATCTTCCAAAAGTAAATATACAGGTAGTTCCGGCCTAAAGAACAGTGCATCCAGTACTCCTGAGTGAAAATCAAGTAAATTGATGTTTCCCGTTGTAATATGATAATAAAGTGCATTAATACAGCTAAGGGCTATGTAGCCTACCCTTGACCCCATTCTGCTCAAGTTGAAGGAGATTTAGAGGGGAAAAAAAAGATTAACATCAGTTTTAGTTTTCTGTAAAATAAAACTATTGTGTCGGCTTTGCCTGTCCGCCCGCCCTCAGATCTTAAAAAACTACTGAGGCTTGAGGGCTGCAGTTTCATATGTTGATCATCCACCCTCCGATCATCAAACATACCAAATTGCAGTCCTGTAGATTCGGTAGTTTTTATGTTATTTAAGGTTAAAGTTAGCCATAATCGTACTTCTGGCAGCGCTATAGGTACCAACAACATAGGCCACCACCGGACCGTGGCCGAGTTTCATGGGCCGTGGCTGAGGCCACCATCGGACAGAAAACTCGATTGCGCCGAAGAAACTAATGCCCATTTTGTACTCGTTTGTTAATGTCCATTGCCTATCCTTGGTAAGTCAAGTACCTGGGTTAATTTAAGCCAGCTGTTCTTCATCCGAAGACCTTTGTTTTAAGTCTTGCGTAGAAGAGATATCAAGTTCCCCGATGTGCCTCGATATACATATAAATATTACAAACTGATCCGTATCTCCCTGAAGCACTCTTGAGTTGACACCTAAATTTTGTTGAAGCCATCTTGTTATTGTATTTTCAGTTCAAGATATCTCGCTGTGGGTTGTTGATAGCTGTCAAAAATGGCGTTAACGAATCTGCATTAGTTTTTTTTACTATTATTATCAGCTGTTTTTCTTGACCTGTGGGGAATTTACGTCTTATTCACACAGAAATTATCTTTGTTTAGAGTAAACGGTTGAAATGAATCTTTCAGCCCCAAAAGCACGATTCTCTTAAACCCCATAGGGAAGTAGTGCCGTCATTGCACCTCACATGGTCTACTGTAGACATTACTATTCGGCCCCTAGCTGCACCCACTTTTTAGCCTTTCTCTTTAATTCCATTTTTGCTTCCTTCGTTCCATCTTGATGTCCAGCAGCTCCTACTTGTTCCATTATCCTAAGTGATTAATGGCTGGGAGTAACCCAGTGCTTAGCTTTATATATATACCCTAATAATTATCCAAGATCCTCATTGGACGGGTTGGTATCGTTCTCGGCTAGCATTCTGCTGTGCCCGCTTTCGATTCTCCGACCGGCCAGTGAAGAATTAGAGAAATTTATTCCTGGTGATAGAAATTCATTTTCCTTTAATGTGGTTTGGATTCCACAATAAGCTGTAGGTCCCGTTGCTAGGTAACCAATTGATTCTTAGCCACGTAAAATAAATCTAATCCTTCGGGCCAGCCCTAGGAGAGCTGTTAATCAGCTCAGTGGTCTGGTTAAACTAAGGTATACTTTATCTTACATCAAAATCAACGCTTACAAATTAGCAAGGAAGGAGACCAACTAATATCCTACAAAAGCCCCTTTCACATGATAAGTTTGAAGCCACTGTATGAAACTGGAGGAAGTCAAAAGGTAATAACAAAGGTAAGACGAGGATAAAACCTGTAATTCTTCCTAAACATTGAAAATTAGAGCGCAGTTTCTAACGGTAAGCCGGTCATATCGGTCCGCGTCTTTTCACGATGGTCCGGAATCCTTTTGTGCAATTATGTTCTTAAGATGGAAACGGCCTTATTCAAGTGCATTATATATGCACTGTTAATGAACAGTTACTTTTCTAAAAGGAAAACAATTATATCACATGAAGAGGATTCAGACAAAGACGCCATTTGCATAAAAATAGAGGAGGCTCCGTTTGAGCATTCAGGCGCAAGCTCACGATAGCTTTCGCCAACAATGGGAGTCGGCTAAAACTCTCGAGTTTATCTTCCTTGAGGTGTCTGTATCTCTGCAGTGTGTGTGTAAAGTTCCCTGAATATACAGGTGTTTGTGTGTGTTCAAACTTTCTTGGTTATAGATATGTGTACGTGTATGTTGACATCAAGTTTCTCTGGATTTATTTGTGTATGTGTTTGTAATTTGTTGAAACTTACTTTGTTAGAAATGTATGTGGGTTTTGTATGAATACTGCTTTGGATTTTCACTGTGTATCTTATTTATGCAAGCCACTGATATTAATGAACCCCAAAACTGTATCCGCGTTATCTCCTCTGCAAAGCCGTGCCGCCGTTAATACGAAGTAAGGAGAGAAGGAATGCAATGCGAAGGTAATACGAACAAAACGGATAAAACTACAAGAGATTTCGTAAGCAGATTTCTTCCACACGGCCTGCCATGCACGCGCTCCAGAGCCCTCTGGTAGCAGCCCCACCAAAATGTTCCCTTACTTTTACACTCGTTTCTCTTGGAAGCTCTGCGGAGTTTCGTTCTTTGTTGTGTATAGCCGGGCATAACACAGTTCTGGTTGCTGGTCTTTGTGGAATGAGTCCTTCCTACACCCATCCCCCTCCTTGAAATATATATATTTCGTTAGTTACAGAGAGATGCGAACGATAGGTACTTTGAGAAAATTTCTCCCACCCCCCCACAAAAAAGAGATGTAAAAATATCATTTGCAGATGATGTGTAGAGAGATAAAGAAAATTTAGCGTACATTTTATGGAATGGAAATCGAAAGGAAGGTATGTTTAAAACGGTCTGAAAAGGTGAGGATAAGGGAAACTTTTACGTACTTATCAATATCAAAAGGAGAATAAAATTGGGGGAGAAGTTTAAAACATACTTAACTGACATTGAGTTTCTTATTTCACTTGGAACTCAGATCAAAATCTGCTAGGGGCTGTGGCGTGGGCGGTAATTAGATCAGAGAGCAATCTTCACCAACTCCCATCAGTTCGTTTGTTTTATTATTATTAATAATAGCAAGGAGTTCACGTTGATAGACTGTTTATCTACTCTGACTTTGTGTTTTTTTTTAAATTATACAATTACTACGTTTGCAGTTGGGGTGGTGGGGTAGAGTACTGGTCAGACAATTGCGAGGTCTCGGGTACGATTCCTATTTGCGGCTTGCCTAGCCGACCCGGCGGTAAATGGTACCGAAGCTTACCTTGCATGTCTGTGCAAGTCATGTCCCCAACGACATTCCATAGTATTGCACTTACTTTCGCCTTTGGCCTTTGTAGTAGTAATGTCTGTTCCAGCCAGTCATTTAGATTTGTGGTAGTCTGCTTCAAAACACTGTGTTATCATGCTTTTATCTGGCACTGCATTTATTTGATGCGTAAACTAATTGATAAATATAAATGTAGGAATGGAAATAGATAGCTTTGTTTCTTTGAGTAAAGTAATGTTAGTATTGCAGGCAAGTGGCTATTATGGCATTCATTTTTTCCTCATCAGTAGAAAAAGATTTCGCACCATTACAGCTGCGAACTAGATGAAATATCTATTTGTATGCCGAAACTTGTCCAGATTTATCATTCACCAAATCTTTTGGCTTAATTTTGACGTGTTACCGCATACTCAAAACCACAACGGTCTTTGGTAACTTTCAGGAACCTAGTCTCTCTCTCTCTCTCTCTCTCTCTCTCTCTCTCTCTCTCTCTCTCTCTCTCTCTCTCACTAAGAGTTGCATGTTCATTTTTTTCTCGTTGCCAAATAGCACTCATAACCATTACATCCATTAAGCCCATCTCATTTTCACCAGTTTTATTCTCTCTCCCAGATTGTATTATTTCTGTCTCGGAATAGCAAATTATTCAGAAACAGAGGTTGTCATTTTAGCAGTTTTTTGATTGCTTGTAGCTTTGTCTTCGGGAGGCATTCCTTCCAGAGGTTGTCTTCTTTTCTTCTTCTTCTTCTTCTTCTTCTTCTTCTTCTTCTTCTTCTTCTTCAGAAGAGCTGCTGATACCCTAGGAAGTCAATAGGCTTACGTCGCCACGTGGAACCGCGAGGAAGGGTATGATCAGTTTAACGTTTCTTGTCATTTCGTTTGAAAATTATGTGTTCATTTGTAATAATTTGGGATTTGTTGTTCATGATACTGTACAGTTTGACGGGTTTTTCATTATTCTTGATATTTTACGGTTTATTCGTCTTGTTAAAATTTCGTGTCATTTTACGAGTATTTGAAAACTACGTATTAGTTTATAATAATTTGGGATTTTTTGTTCATGATACTGTACAGTTTGACGGGGATGTCATTATTTTAGGTATTTTTTCAGTTTATTCATCTTGTTCTTCAATAAATAATGGTAAATAACTCAGCAGTTGTATTCCTAGTAATTTAACGCTTTTCCTAAAGGAGTGGCATTTTTCATCTTAAAAAATCAGCTATTCTTTCTTTTTATACAGTACTAGCAATTCCCCTCGTTTTCGAAGGGTCATCTCAGTATTACTTCAAGGTTAATTGGTGAAATATCGCAGTGTTTCTCCTTCCTCCGCGAAGCATTAAATATGAACATCCATTGGCTATTTGCGAAGAATGAATAAAACGGATATTTAGGGGCGACGTCTCAAGACCACTTCCTCTCCCCAGAATTAATCCTCCGAGTAACCACGAACATATTTTTCCCCAGACCTGCCTGGGGAGCAGGTGGGAGGTATTGTTTTGAACTGTTATATCTTTCAGCTGATAATGTTGCCACCTGTTACCTTGTAAGATTTAGGTGTGCTGAAAAAGGAAAGGAAATGAAAAATAAGCTGTTTTTCTTTGGCCACGGGAGGGTTATTTTCTAATATATGCTCCAGCTGAATCTAGTCGTTTGTACTCATTTTATCTTCTCGAAGTGGTATGGCAAAAATGGATCGGATATATATATATATAATATATATATATATATATATATATATATATATATATATATATATATATATATATATATATATATATATATATATATATATATATATTTGTTTATATGTATATATGTGTGTGTTCCAGCTAAATTTAGACATTTGTACTCATTTTATCTTCTCGAAGTCGTATGGCAAAAATGGATCATATATATATATATATATATATATATATATATATATATATATATATATATATATATATATATATATATATATATATATATATATATATATATATATATATATATATAATAGATAGATAGATAGATAGATTTAGATTTGTTTAGATAGATAGATAGATAGATATAATTATATATATTTATGTTCCAGTTCTAGCTAAAATTAGTCATTTGTACTCATTTATCTTCTCAAAGTCATATGGCAAAAATGGATCGAGAGAGAGAGAGAGAGAGAGAGAGAGAGAGAGAGAAAGAGAGAGAGAGAGAGAGAGAAATTCTCCAAGGAATAAATATTTCGTTCGTTTTGATTCCTGGAGGGGGAATAGGTTATGTAAAAGCTTACTTCATCCTCGAGTTTGTTGGAGCCTCTTACTGGAAGTGTGATCTCTTGGAGAACGTACAGTATGTCAAGCACGCCCCGGAGGCCTTGACCCCACAAAGAAACGGAAGGAAAATTAATGCCATTGCTTAGGGTGCTAAGCCTCTGATAATGATAAAGGGAGACGGTAAAAGCTTTTACTAAACCATTTCACAGAGTGGAAGGGCTTTCAAGCGCACAGCATGCTTTTAATTGTCAGCGGTTGCGTTCTCTCTATTTACGCGTATAAGCAAACCGGAGCTTTTCTCTTCCAAGATGAAGTTGTAGTGAAATGTTTTCTGTATTACGCTTCAGAGATAAGGGGAGCTGGGGTTGTGCGCTCTCTTAACAGGAAAAATCTCATTAAAAATAAAATATAACACTATTGTATTTTAGTTCTCCTTTAGGTTTTGTTCAAAGGGGAAGGCCTGTGGCATGAACTACTTGATGCCCCTTTTCAGCCCAGGTCTGAAGGAAAGGAAGAGGAATAAAAAGAACAGTCGAACTTAACCAAGAAGATAATGATCAACTAGATCAACCAGTCCCTTCAAGGAAGAAATATTACAATATTCAGGAAAACATTTATCAGGAAGAGAATCCCAAAGTTTAGCAGTTGGAGAATAGTAGTTACTGAACCGTGTTATCCCAGATGTAGAAAATAAATTTTGACACCTTAACATCAAAATATTTTAGTTGCACATTAGTAATTTGAACAATGTTATCATTCCAAGACAATTTAGAAGTTACCATGTCACCCAAAATGCATATAGAACCTGGGAGTTCAGTAAAATTTCCATTGGCAATCAAATAATTTTAGAATCAGAAAGAAGTGGAGACGAGATATCGGAAGAAACTGTTTTACCGAGGTACTGAATTTGTCTAATTCATGAGATATCCATTCCGATAAGCTTACGAGATCAGAGTAAATGTTTGTAGATGGCGAAAGAGCAGCTCGAGCGTACGATCAGCAGAAAACAGCTGGAATGTAAAAGAAGAATAAATATGGAGGGTTGAATCCAAAGCAAAAGTAAGAATAAGTAGACTGGAGAAGGTCGTGGATAAAGAGGAGAAAAAGAAGAGGCGAAAGAACAGAATCTTGAGGAAATACTATTAGAGATTGGGAAGGGAGAAGATGTTTCGCTGTCAACAGCAACGGATACAAGGTAGTCTTATAACAAACAATCTTGGAGGGAAGGACTGAAGCCTAAAGATGGAAGTTTGGCTGAGAGAGCCTTATACCAGACTCTGTGGTATCTCAAGGAGGTACCAAGGGCGACACAGATAATTCTTCTAAATCTTTTAGAGATGGCAAAGCATTAATGGAGTAGGAAAGAGTCACCAGTTTAATAAATCAGTGCTGGATTTTTGTTTAAAAATTACTTGAATTACAAATAAATTTTTTATGTACTTGAATGTAATGCCTGATAAAGACTAAATATAGGCTAGAGCAACATATAAAGGCTTTAATCTAAGTTTAAAAGATAGAGGAGGAAACTATTTTGTTTAGAAATGACTAGCTTAATTAACAGTAACTAAGAGAGAGAAAATAAGCAGTCCCCTGAGGGCCTAATCACTGTAAATTTTAGGCATCGTTCACGTGCTGGCTTATCGAGTGGCAGCTTTTTATTGCTTCCGCCATTTAATTACAGCAGCGTTCGTCTGCAATTTTGATAACGTCAAAGAGAGAGAGAGAGAGAGAGAGAGAGAGAGAGAGAGAGAGAGAGAGAGAGAGGAGAGGGGGGGGGGGAATGGAAATGAATAGTCCGTTTGCGTGTAATTTTGGTTATGTAATTTCTGGATTTGCGTTGTTCACAGGTTGATATTTTTGACTGGGGGCGTAATGTTGTCCAGTTCATCAATCTGAATATCTTTCTTGTGTATTACATTTTATTAGTTGTAATATCTTTCTTGTGCATTACAATTTATTAGTTGGAATATCTTTCTTGTGCATTACATTTTATTAGTTGGAATAACTTTCTTGTGTATAACAATTTATTAGTTGGAATATGTTTCCTGGGTATTACATTTCATTAGTTGGAATATCCTTTTTGTGCATTTCATTTTATTAGTTGAAATATTTTTCTTGTGTATAACAATTTAGTAGTTGGAATATATTTCCTGTGTATCCCATTTCATTAGTTGGAATGTCTTTCTTGTGTGTTACATTTCATTATTTGGATATTTTTTATGTACGTGAAATACAAATTCGCGATATGTGGTCAAATTTTCATCTTTTAAAATTTCAGATGTATGATTATTATTATAGTGTCGTTGCTTTTGTTGTTGCTATTTAAGTTTAGGCGTCTACCCATCTGTATGTGTATTTGTGTATGTATATATATGTGTATGTATGTGTATTTATTACTAAATGTGTGAATCTCGTGTCTGTCGTAGTAACATACTCTACTGTATATATATGAATACGGTGGATATGTATGTGCCCGCTTTTTAGCATTTGAGTATGCATACATGCATTGTGTATGTGTGTATTAAAAGACCTCGTTTTTGCCCACGCCGTCTACTGTATATGCGAGGGCATAAATCCTCGCCGAACTCGGAAGAGCGACCGCGTCTTGAGAGCTCTGTCGACGGGTGAGTGGTGGCACTGGGAGAAGAATCGAAGCGCAGGGATTGGCCGGGAGGTTTTGGAAAGGATATAACTATCACGGAACTATTTGCGGATAGGAAAAAAAAAAATTAGACTTCAGGGCCCAGTTAAGGTTAAACTGAGATAAGTCTTCCCCTAAAATACGAACTCCCCAATTTTTGAAGAAGCCCCTGGAGTTCCCGAGCGAGATGAACGAGAAAAGTTCTAAGACCCGGAAACTCGGGCCACAATACCTGAATTCCAAAGTGGCACTTTAAGGTCAATCTCAAGCTGGAAAAAAAGAGGGTATTTTCATAAAGAAAGACTCCTAAGTCGCACTCAAAATGGCAAGGCATAAAGCAGGAGTTTTTTTTTTTTTTTTTTTTTTTACTTTTCCATTAATTTTTTTCTTTGTTCTGTGAACACAGAGATACTGAAGGCTCGCTTTATTCATGAGAAAAGTTAGAAGTTGGCTTGATGTTCGATTTACACTTTGCCCCCCCCCTTTTTTTTTTTCTTTACAGAAAGAAAGGGCTTCAGGATAAGCGAAAGATAACTTTGTCCGTGATGCTGGGTCGTTATTTAAAACTTATTTTAACGTGATGCTGTGTGGCAAGCCCTTTCTTTTTTCTGGTATAGTAATGTTTGAAAATGGCTCTTAGATAATATACGTTAAATAGGGTTTGGAATTCTTAAATGTGTTCTTCATTAAGGTTTGGGAAGGAACCATTTTCTTCCTAAGGTTAATCAGTCGTTTTCTTGCGCTTTAGGAGAGGCTTACCCCCTTCCATCCCCCATCATCCCCATCCCCAGTTTTCTGGGTGGGGGATGGGTAATAGGTTTAGACGAATTTTGCTAGTAAAATCTTGGCAAGATATTGAGAAAGATCGGAGATGGGATTTTGCTTTGATTGAGATGAGGTTCTTGTGTCATCATTTTGATGAAGTATATGAATGTTTTAGTTGGGAGTTTGTTATGATCAAGATAAGTTTATTATTTTTTACATGAGATTTTAGCGATATATTTCTGTATTTGTGTAGACCCTGAGATGGGAGCTGTGACGATTTTTTTTGTTTGTTTATTGTTTAGGTGAAGCCATTGATCGAATTTGACTATTTCACATAAAAGAGAACTTTGATAATGTTTTGGATCTGCGTTTTCGTTTTCTGTGTGACTTTCAAGAACGTTTTATGCCGGGAATGGAAGACGTTAACTGCTCGTATTGAAGCTGCAGAGGTACAGAATCCAAATTAGGTTTAATCTTTCGCATTTGCAGATATTTCTTGAATTCCCTTTTATTTTCAACTGATTGGGTAGGATGAAGTCAAGTTGCATTGCCATATCTTATCATTAATGAGTGGGGATGAGCTTCAAAGGGTCCGCATATAAATCAAATACCAAATTATCAACAGAGAGAGAGAGAGAGAGAGAGAGAGAGAGAGAGAGAGAGAGAGAGAGAGAGAGAGAGAGCGACTAATGATTGTGAAGTTGAAATTTTTATGTTATCCCTTGCTTAAATTTAATATTGGCAAAAACCATACGGTAAATTAGTAAACATAGTCTCTAGTTGCCCCCCCCCCTGCCCCCGGGTGTTGGGTGTCGGTAGGGAGTGACTCAGCGAGGAGCTGCATGTATTGACAAGTTTTGTAGGAGATTGAGGGCTAGGGAATTCGGGCAAAGGGGTTTCCGTTAGGGCGAAAGATGGGGACTAGAGAGGGGGGGGGGGGCCAAAGAGAACATGATTTGTACGGGTGGTTGGTTACACAAAGCCTGAAGGCAATTTTCAGGTCCTATGCACCCGGAGTATGGTTGGTTGGTCGGTGGTTGTTGGGGAATGAAGGGGATTGGGATACGAGATGGGCCCTACTACAGGGGACATGTCTATTTTCTCTTCCCCTCTCTCTCTCTCTCTCTCTCTCTCTCTCTCTCTCTCTCTCTCTCTCTCTCTCTCTCTCTCTCTCTCTCTTCTTTTTCCCAGAGCCTACAACTAGAGTCATATTCTGAGGTCAGTTTGTAGTTCATTGATATCTTATTTTGCATGCATTTTTATTAAGCATAGGGACGTTACGGAGTCGAGGATTTATTATTGTGCAATATTCCCCTCTTTTAATAAGTCACGAGTAATATATTGCTTGACACAAACAGCTTTGAGTTGATATGCACCATACCACGACTCTAAATAATAAGAGCATTATTATGTTGACCCAGTTTGTAAGCTGAGGTTGGTGTAATAGATTTCAGTTTCGACACAGCCAAGTTAATGGAATAATAATAATAAAAAAAGTTATAAACAAGAAACATTATCACAGAACTAAAATATGACAAGGGGAAGTGTGCGAAAGTTTTGCATTTATTCCTGTTGCCAGAGTGCAGTATTCAGTTATTTCAGTTTATTTTATTCAGAGGCCGAAGGGACGGGCAACCCTGTGCCCTTATCCA
The DNA here is from genome assembly GCF_040412425.1 of Macrobrachium rosenbergii. Classification (NCBI taxonomy): domain Eukaryota; kingdom Metazoa; phylum Arthropoda; class Malacostraca; order Decapoda; family Palaemonidae; genus Macrobrachium; species Macrobrachium rosenbergii. The sequence continues at coordinate 51,735,191 of NC_089754.1, forward strand.
GCTAAGCGCTTAGAGGCAAGAAATGTGAGGAACAGTAACTGGTGGGGCTTTTCCCCTTAGACCATTATTTCTCTATCATTTCCCATCTATCGTGGAGAGGCAGAAGCTGTAATTTGACAGAGGGTTGGGGACGGGGGAACGGAAATAACAAAGGGGCAGATTTCTGACTAATCAAGTGATTATTAACTCTCAGAAATACTCTAATCGCTTGACTGACGAGGATACCGTCACCCGTCTAATCCTCGCTGGGAACCGAGGCACCATTAGTGATGATTAGCTGACATGTCATGATTTATTCATGTCGTGTCTACGCTCAATCGCGTGGCGCTATTTTTTTTTGTATATTCGTGTATTATTCGTTAATCTGTCCATCTGAAAATTGTTTATTGCAAAGTTATAGAATGAGACACAGTAAAACTAGAATTCATCGCCTGATATTAGAATGAGTAGATCCAGCGTCGCTGTCGTAATCTCCCAGAAACCGTCCCAAGATCGTTTCTCTGAGCGCGCCATTAAAATAGTTTCGTAAGAGCACGGGCGGCAATATTTACGTTTCGAGAGCGTATGCTTTAGATGCCTCGGATTCCTGACGTGCGAATGTTGAAGTGTGAGGTAAATAGTGGAAAGGTATCCGCTATACTACCCTGGCTGGAGAGAGAATATGCTTTTGGGGGAGGAAGTCTTTGGGCTGTGTGCAGCAGTTAGCAGCAGCAGCAGCGGCAGCGGCAGCGGCTACAGCACAGCAGCAGCAACAGCGACGAAACCAAGAAACAAACGGTCGATGGTTAAGAATGGCGGCGCTGTCATTGTTCTGTAAAGTCTGGATATTGAAGGCCAGACAAAGAGAGAGCTTGCAATATTGCCGCTACACCGAGTTCCAACAGCTGCCCCCTGCCGGCAAAGTTGAGCATTACCCTCACCCACCCCATCCCCCTCCCCCTCCCCTCCCCTCCCCCCTGACCCTCCTGAGTGGCATTTCTTTATTTCTTTATCTGTTGACGAGCGTTGCCTTTTGCTCGTTGCTTTTGGGAATATTTTTGCATGCTGCCCGGGCGAAACTTTGCTTATTTCGTTTTCGGCGTTTTGATGACATTCACTGCTTGCGATTCTTCTCGGAGGCAGGCAAGGCTCTCTCTTATGTTTTGACATTAATAATAATAATAATAATAATAATAATAATAATAATAATAATAATAATAATAATAATAATTTTTTGACGGTAGTGATTATTGTATAAATAATCTTAGAAATTTACCTTCATGTTCAATTTAGAAACCAATGAGTTTTTTGGAGTTACTGATAATAAGGATATTTTTAAAAAATTGCTGACTTTTATTTTTATGGCCAAAATAATTAATTAATATAAATGACTGTCTGATTGGCTTGTTTTGCAAAGGGAATAGCAAGAAGCGTTAATAATTCATGTGTTTCAGTTTGAGAATGATAATATGTTTAGTATTAGTTTTCACTGAACCTTTGTTAAGGAACTGTAATGTTTAATGTGGTAAATGATTAGTTAATTTTTTCAGCACTTCAAGGAAGGCTTACCGGCTATACATGGAACTTGTATATTGAACTTACCTTCCTAAATGGTGGGCTTTCACAGAGTGAATGAGTAATTGCTTGTAATCCAGTTGGTTAGCGACTTGTTGCATTTCATCAATGCTCTGTATGTCATCTGCTTATGTTGCAACTATTTGGTAATTAAGTGCTCCATTGAATAGAAGTGTTTTCAGTCCATGAATTCAGTAGTATTTTCGTAGAATTATGGATAACGTTATTCAACCCTCACGCATCAGATGGCTCAGACAGCTGATTCCAACACCCTTTTATTTTTGGAGTTCCATTACCTTTCAAATTCCCTCGGTAGGAAATTCAAAGGAAAATATTTGACATTGTGTTGGGTCACTACAGCCGTAAATTTTTTTATTAGGTGCGTTTTGGGATCTGTGGAGGTCTTGCTGTTTTTTTTTTTTTTTTATTTTCCTAAACTTTTTCCTAATATGATTTTATCTCTGATTTACAATTGCCATCAAACGTTTCAATGTCTGTTTAAAGCAATTTTGAGGTCTAATTATTGTCTGTTTAAACTGCCAGATATATGAAAATTTATTCCTTCATAATCAGAATTGGTCTCATATCAATGTTTTTCTGTTGTTTTCCAAAGGCTGAGGAAATTAATGGGTCCCACACATGATGCCATAGATCAAAGCCTGTTACCACACAAATTCCTAGGAGTGGCCTCGTTTTGGCCAGCAATTCCAGGCTCCGGTCTTTCCAAAATGAATAGAGGAAGGTTCGTTTCCCTCACGGATCCAAGTTACATCGCTCTGGACACTTCCGCCAAGAAGCAAATGCCGTTTTTGGTTCGTTAATTCCGAGGGAATTGAAATGAATCTCTTCAAAGAATCCTCATCGAATATCTTAATTAGGAGACCAAATCATCTTTGTTTAATCGACTTCGTCTTCGGCGATCGTCGAATTCGCTCTCTCTGTCTCATTCTCTCTCTCTCTCTCTCTCTCTCTCTCTCTCTCTCTCTCTCTCTCTCTCTCTCTCTCTCTCTCTCAAGGAAATGTCCAAATTAAAGAGATTCAGTCAGGTTTTTCTTTCTGAATTAAACTCATATTTTGGATTGCCAAAAAGTTTGGATTGGACGTGATTCGAATTAGATTAGTGGAAATAAAAGAAATAGCAGTTTGTGATTGAGAGGGGGGCGGGGGGTCTTTTGAAACGGATCTCTCTCTCTCTCTCTCTCTCTCTCTCTCTCTCTCTCTCTCTCTCTCTCTCTCTCTCTCTCTTTTCTTTCGTCACTTTATCATGCCCTCCTTTTCGTATTCAGCTAATTTCCGAAAATTTTCCGTATGACCTCTTTCTGTCAAAATGGTTTGACCGACTTTTGCCTGAACAGACGATAAACCATATTTTTTTTTAAATTTGTTTTTCATAATAATTCTAAACTTAAATTTTGGTGTTTGGGAGGGGTAATTTGGTTTGGAAGGGGTAATTTGGTAATTTCTATCAGTCTTTAGATGGTCTCCTGGGTTTGTAGCATGAGTATGTTTGACATGATGGACCGTTGGAGTATGATTTGACTTTTTCTTATAGGAAATATAAATGTGTGTGTATGTACCTGTATATATATATATATATATATATATATATATATATATATATATATATATATATATATATATATTTATATATATATATATATATATATATATATATATATATATATATATATGTATTATATATATATATATAATGTGTGTGTCCCTGAAAATTAATTGAATTTAATTTTGTTTAAAGGAAAGTAAGTTTGGATTTTTACGTTATTTATAATATATATATCTATATATATGGTATTTATTTATATTTATATATACCTATATATATTATATATATATGTATATATATATATATGTATTTATATGTATATATGGCAAAATATTTATGTATTACTCAATTTTATTATATGTTTCCCCTTTTGCTTATGGCTATTGAATTTTTTTTATTCATATCACACTTCTTCGAATTTGTATCTTACCTTTACAAGACTTGCATATTTGCCTGTTTATCGATTTTGTCAAACATACGTGTCCACCGGACGCCCTACATTCTCAGGATCTTAATTACCTGACCCTTTTTGTTCAGCTCCCAGACGTAATCTCCTTAAGTACAACCCTTTCTCTCACTGGAGGAAAGCAGGTGTCACAGCCCTTTCTCTCACTGGAGGAAAGCAGGTGTCGTGCATTGTTTAGAGAATCAACACACGTGTTGGTGCGATTACCCTCCTTTGCCATTCTTAATCCCCTAAGGGATGCCGTACCTTTCTTAATCCCCTAAGGGATGCCGTACCTTGCTGGTATTATCGGCAGGTGACGAATACAGAGGGCGAGTGGTGTTTGAACCGTAAAAATTCCATTGTCATACCAGTAACCGGTCCGCAAATTACTGAGATATATGCTAGTATTGCACCAGCCCCGGTTTTTTTCGCCATACTCGTGTTAGGTTAGGTTAGGTTAGGTTGAGTTAAGTTAGGTTATGTTAGGTTAGATTAGATTAGATTAGATTAGATTTGGTTAGTATCCCATCTGTAATTTGGGTGTGGAAATATAATGAGATTATTTTCAAGAAAATTCTATGGTTAGTTTTTGAGATGTGGCGTCCCGCTTTTTTCAGGGAAAGGTCCGGTACTCGGTTACATCTCGGAAAAATGCGACCGGTCCTGTAAGTCTTATAATGGTGATGCCAGGACCCAAAAGTCTCCCTCCTCCTATGATTCATTGGCGATGTCATATATAATCTCTTAAAGGATTACTGATGCCGTATATAATCTCTTAAAGACTTACTTCTTTCCCTGTGCAGAGCTGCAATATCGTCATCAAGAAAGTAGCTAGCCTTATAGCACCAGCGATTGTTGCACCTTCTACCTTTGGCAAGATTTCTGATAGATCTCTTGAGGAGGTGGATAAGTATAAATACCACATATGTTACTAGCAGTGACGTACCTAAAACCATCCACTAGGTACTCCATGAAAACGAATTCCAACTCCCTTTTCCTCACCATGTTCTCCAATTTTTTTTTTTTTCTGTATATACTCTATTGCTCAATTTTTTTTTTGTGAAAACATGCCACTTTTTCCCTTCTTTCAAATTAGAAACTATGAAATCCTTATTCTTTTCATGTGAACAGCACCTTTGGTGTTTTTTTTTGAAAACGGGAGGACACATTAATGTCCCTTTGTCCTTATCCGAAGTTAGAATTTTGGGGACGTAGTAGCTGATAATCTTGTGATATATTCACCACATTATTATATACATTATATATATATATATATATATATATATATATATATATATATATATATATATATATATATATATATATATATATATTTACGAACAGAACCTCATTCAAACTGGATGGTATCTAGTGGAGATATTTATTCAAAAAAGTTACAAGCTTTCTAGGACAAACAGTCCTCATTCTCAGGTATCACTAGATAACTTCCAATTTGAATGAGGTCCTGTTAGTAATTGTATTAATGCACAGAACAATTGTGTATGTGATAAAGTTAATATATATATATGTGTGTGTGTGTGTGTCACTGTAATAACCACATTGTTCTCTTAACTTCTCGATTTAAAAAAGTAGATTCTGTATATATATATATATATATATATATATATATATATATATATATATATATATATATATATATATATATATATATATATATATATATATATATAATATATATATATATATATATATATATATATATATATATATATATATATATATATATATATATATACATACACATATATATACACATACACATACATATACACAAACACACACACACATATATACACACACATACCTATTTCATTAGAATTGTCAAAAGCGAAATTCGAGAATTCATTCATTCCGAGCACGTGAAAATGTGTTTTTGTTTACGGGCGTCCATTCGTCACCTCTGCAATCATGGGTAAACATTGCCCCCACAGTGCGGCGCAGGACGGACCACCGCCAACACCAAGGAAACGTAAACAAGGGAATTTTAACCACTGTTTACCCTGAAGTTTATTGCCAACTCTTTTAAACCCTTTTGCCGTTTGCATGAAGATTTATATATGTTTGGATTTGCGTGAGAAATACTAATGACCCGTTCAGGTTCAGTGTTTTTGGTAATGAATGGTTTAGTGAGGACATCCTTTTTTCAAAATATTGATTTATTGGTAGGTAACTTTTTTTTTTTTAACTTTGAGACTTGTTAATTAACGGTTTATTTAATAGCTATTAAACAAGTGTTTAATGTTTTACATGAAATGCTTTGAAAAAAATATTCGTGGACATTCGATATGAAGTTTATTTTTATTTTATTTTTCAGTTTTTACTCTCCATTGAGATTGGGTTTTCATCTAAACACTTTTGCTGTTTTTTATTTTATTTTTTTTTCAACTCTGAAAGCAAGTTCTGATGATTGTTTGTGTGTCTCCTAGTATGTCCAGCATATTCTTGTTATCTTGAGTTTTTCATCTCTCTTTGTAAGTCTTAATTAGACTTGGCAAAGAAGAAAGTAAGAACATTGGTGTCCTCACCGAACATCGTCAATGGAATCGAAATTCTGTCTGTATATTTTTTTGACAACAACATTTTGCTGTGTGTAATTTGCAGTTGTATAAAAAACTTTTAATCAGTCTCTCTTATATTTCCAGACCAGTTTAGTATAAACGGTGTGACCGTTTGCCTGACGCATATGAAATCGAAAATTATACTTGTTATATATTTAAACTGCTATCTTGGAGATTTAACGCTTTAGAGATGACTTATGATTGAAAACTGATAGGCAAGTGACATTATAGAGTAATGTGTTCAGTCAATTTATTTTTTCGAGATGACTTACGATTGAAAACTGATAGACAAGTGACATCATAGAATATTGTGTTCAGTCAATTAATTTTTTTGAGATGACTTATGACTGAAAACTGATAGACAAGTGACATCATAGAATAATGTGTTTGTTCAGTCAATTAATTTTTTGAGATGACTTATGACTGAAAACTGATAGACAAGTGACATCATAGAATATATGTGTATGTATGCATTTATGTACTTACGTATGTTTATAAATGTTGTGTGTGCGCGAAAAGACTAGTGCGCATAATTGTAGGTATGGTTCCTTAATGCTTTATTGAAACAAAAAAACTTGCATTTTATGTTTATTGTAGCCTGATGTATGGTTATCGGTATTGATCTTTTTTTGGCGTTAACATGTCCATTTTATAGAAGTGGTAGGTTATGTCCATTTTATAGAAGTGGTAGGTTATTCATCTAAAGTTGATTAGTAAGTGGATTTTTTTTCTCCTTTTTGTCTTATACTGACCATCTTATTGGCGGGTCATTATTGTTGTTTATAACAATGCAACTTTATTTTCAAGAAATCTCTCTCTCTCTCTCTCTCTCTCTCTCTCTCTCTCTCTCTCTCTCTCTCTCTCTCTCTCTCTCCCAGGTTTTCCCTCAGGTCCAGGGAGGAGCCCGGATGGGAATTTCTGAACCTACAAAAACA
>NC_089754.1:51754770-51907270 GCF_040412425.1 Macrobrachium rosenbergii
GATAGAATGTCAGTAGAAGGTGACAGAGTATGGGATATCTTATATTTATGTATATTTAAATGCATCCCTGTTTAAACAGGGTGACAAAAACACACATGCTCTCTCACACTGGTCTGCGGTTCGATTCCGGCCTGCCGCCACCAGTTGACCTAATCGAGATATAGTGTCAGCTGTGAATTGAGCAGAGGGTATGAGGGTAGCAGCTTCACTTTTGGGATTGCGGAATTGCTGACAACCGGAAGGCGTTTCCCTTACGGCGACACCCTTTAAAATTGGGGAAGAGTGTGGTGTGTGATTATATATATATAATATATATTTTATATATATATATATATATATATATATATATATATATATATATATATATATATATATATATATATATATATATATATATATATATATATATATATATCCTGTTTATACATATAAAATCGTATACTTTGCGTAAACAAAAGTGTACATTTATGTAGCAGATTTAAGTTGTTTCAAGTTCCTTGTAATATCTAGTTATTCATTTTACATAATACTCAAGTTGATGTGTCAATAGATCATCCAGATTCTGCATGAATGAAAACATTTCTTTAAACCGCGCCATGCAAGATGTTTGAAATGAAAACTTTAATTGAATGTACCAAGTGGAATCGACGAAGAGGACCACTTTAAAACATGTTTTTGGGAGTAAAAAGGAACACTCGAGGATGTGGTGTAAAGAGCCAAGGACCTTTAAAAAGTAGCTCTCCATCCCCTCCCTTCCTCTCTCTCTCTCTCTCTCTCTCTCTCTCTCTCTCTCTCTCTCTCTCTCTCTCTCTCTCTCTCTCTCATCCCCTGCTCCAAAAAAGTTCGTCTGGACGAGACTTGTTTATCGTAACAACGGTGTTGTTGGAGAAAGGCTGTGAAAGGAACATTTTCTTGGGTAATTAAATGGGCATGAAACACCAGGAAGGAAGTTTTGGCCGGGAGTTCTCTAAGAAGCGAAATTCTCTCTCTCTCTCTCTCTCTCTCTCTCTCTCTCTCTCTCTCTCTCTCTCTCTCTCTCTCTCTCTCTCTCTCTCTTTGGAGAGTCTGATCTTGCTTTACAAGACCGGCGATATTTGGCGAAAGTCGCCCTTGCTCTGTTGCCTTTTCTACCTAGAGAGAGAGAGAGAGAGAGAGAGAGAGACATTTACCCAAACAACCTTAACCCAAAGAGAATAAGTTTTAAGATGCCAGAGCATTTCTCAAGAGCAACCGGGGGCCGGGTATTGGTGTACGTGTGAATTACTAGACCGGTTGTTAAAACCTCACAGCTCAGCTCATAAAGGAGAGACCAAGTGCATAAGCAGCTGCTGATGTTGCACCACCACCCATTGCATACCATTGCATGGAAGAGAAGGGCAGGGGGGCAAAGGCTGGAATCGTTTGTTGCATATCGGTTTTGCTCCGCAGCCGAGGACACCCGTCCCTCGATCTCTCTTACATAATAGATGATGATTGGGAATTCTCCGGGCATTCCTCCGGCGAGTGCAGCTGGGAAGAAAACTCGGCGGTCGGGTTAATAGGGAACTACAGCAAATTCCGAAAGGAAATGTCTGAGCAAATATGTTTCTTATTTTTCGTGTATTAACTTCCCTTTGGCGTCTTGAAGTGATGAATGATTGGGAGTGTGTTTTACAAGGACAGAGGTTGATTTTATTTTGTTTTTTTATAGTTACTTAAGAAGTAAATTTATATGCCTCTGTATTTGTGAAGTGAGTCTTTATTGTACTGGCACTGCCTGCTTTCAAATAACTCTCAGCATATTTTAGCAAATGAAACTTCAAGAAGTTTGCTATAGTAAAGTTTTAAATGGACTGGCTCTCTTCCTATGTTAAAATAAAGTGAGGACATTTTGAAAACAGTAATTAGCATGTAAGGAAAGGGTTTAAAAAAAGAAGAAAGTTACGGTTTCACCTCAATAGTCATTTATAACAATTAAGGACGTTTGATTATTTTCATAAACTGTTGATTTGTAACGCGTGTAATCGTAGCTTTATTGGCAAACGTATCTTATTTAGAATTGCTGTGATGTAAATAAAAAATCTGAGGTTTGAGTGTCAAAATCTGCAAGTTTTCGAGTGTGAGCAAAATTCATGGTTTTAACCTCATTAATATTTGATTTTTTTTTTTTTTTTTCTTTTGTACGTGTTTAAAACTTCATTGTCATCTCGCTTAACTATTCAGTGTAAAATGCGTTCCCGTATATTTTCATAGTTGATGATTCTGTAAGTTATTATATTCATACCACATACTCATTTCAACCTTTGATGAAAACCATTCATGGTTAGTAATGTAAAGATACAAAAATTTCTTTTGAAGATTGCCATTTAAACTGGCATTTTGCATTATGCATGTATTTACCAAGGTCTGTATGAACAAGATAGCATTCCCGTTAATTGTATCTCTCATTCATACGCACACGCGCACGCACAAGCACAATAATTTAAATGTGAATTTTTGAAAATAATTTGCTGTTCCATGGTGCATGGATTGATCTAAGGCTCGGCAATTAAGATTTCCTTGTTCATATGACAATGGCAAGTTTTTAGTTGTATTATTATTATTGATAAAATAATTGCCAAACTGCATCTCTAGTAAGAAAAGTGCTGTAAACCTAAGGTCCTTAATAATGAGAACTGCCCAATGTGAGATAGAAATGCAGAAGTCAGTAATAAGCTATTTAAGTAAATAACAAAAATAAATAAATATATATATATATATATATATATATATATATATATATAGATTATATATATATTTAAGGTAATATATATATATATAAAAAAAATATATATATATGAAGTGAGACTCATAAAAGTTGCATGCAGTTGGGATGTAATATTCGAGACCTAAGAATTTAACAATCGTACTTGGAGTCGTAATTGAGTATAAATAGTAGGTGGCTAAGAACACCATTCGGATGAACACAATAGATGGTATCTCTGTAGCCAGTATAGATATCATCAACAACTAATGTTAGTTGTCTGTTAGTTCGAAATTCAGTCTAAATACCAAAATTTATTCCTTTAGCTTCCACTAGTCTTAATTAGAAAACAAGGTCCTCTGGATGAACACAGTCAAAAGCAGTATTAAAACCAAGACCAATCGTACGAATTTCACAACTAGAATCTTGGCGTTTGCTGTACAGCACTGTAAATAGGAAGAAGTGCGTCTCAAGCCCCCAGGCCATTACCAAAGCCAAACTGTACGCTAGGAACAGATGATTCTTTTCAGCTTAGATATTCAGATGTTTTGCCAACAGACGTTCAAAACTTAGATAACATGAAAGTTGCAGAAGTTAGGCGGTAATCAGCTGGCATGAGCCAACACTCTCACATTAAGCGAAACTATTCTTCTTGAAGGAAGTCATTTAAATCGTCAGTTTATATTCTTTTGGAATATTCCACTGAAAGTTTTTTTTTTTTTTTTTTTTTTTTTAGCACGAACACCTAAGTATGGTATGGTGAATTGCTCACGCTGACATTAAAAGCACAAGGCACTTTAGCACAGATTTAGTTTCATGATCTAACAAGGTCACTTTTAACGTTACACGTACGGATATGTATGTATAATCACACATAAGTATGAATAGTGTTAGCACATTGGCCCGTGTATCTTTTTGTGAAATGCATACATTTGTAACATAACTCTCAGTGCGGTGATGAGGTTGAGGATTTAATGGGTGATGATGATAGTAATGAATAATGGACAAACCGATGATGGAATAATAATCTCTGTCCTCTTGATTACAAAGTATCTAAATAATTTTTAATGAGAAATATAAAGCATCTCTCTCTGTTGGGTGCAGATATCCAGAGCCTTCATGGTAAAAGTGACGGAGACAATTTCGTTTGTTGTAATTTTCGAAGAAAGAACGCTTTTCTTTTTTTATCAAAGAAGGAAAAGCTTTAACCATATATTTTTTATTTATTGTAGGATTGTGATCGACTTATTGCTTTAGACTATATGTCATGCGAGTTGCTCATATGTAAACCTCATGTATTAGGCATAGGTTCCTCTCCTGGGGACGTGACATAGGTGGACATTTTCATCTTTGCAACGATTCTCGGGGAGAACTATAATTTACAGCAGCTATATATGTTTGTTAGGGAGGCGTGTTCCCTCAAAAAAAAAAATAAATAATAATAATAATAATAAATCATACACGGTATGTGTATATGAATGTATATTATACATGTTTTACAGATATGATTATATATATTTTTTCTCAGATACTTCTTATGAGGTCTTTTAAACTTATTTACCTATCTTTTTAATTTCCTATCTAATTTTATACGACGTCAATAACCTAGATGTTGTGATGCCAGCTTTAATATCCACAAATCAATCAATCAGTTATTCTTGTCATCTCCATCATCACGGTGTCCGAGAATTCGTGTCACTAATGTTCGAGAACCTATGGACCCGAACTTAATGCAAACAGTTGCCATAATTTTAAAAAATTTAGTTTCCGCTTTAGGTGAGTCCGAGTTCTTGCCTAAAAGTTATGTCTGCATTCAAACTTAACGAGGGTACTGAAACACACCATGTATAAATCGGGGTCCATTAAAGGTATGTGATATTGAAATCACTTTGGAAACGGACTGGAGAGTATCCACGGAGCCGCCTTTTCTACCGTTATTTTTATAAACATGTTGTTTGGAAGAGCTTTTGTTTGTTTGCGTGAACTATTTTTGAAATTCGCAGAGATTTTACGTAAAGAATTCTGCAGTCTTCCCCGCCTTTCAGTCTGAAATTTAAAATTCTCTCTCTCTCTCTCTCTCTCTCTCTCTCTCTCTCTCTCTCTCTCTCTCTCTCTCTCTTTATAAACATGTTATTTAGAAATGCTTTTGTTTTCTTACATGAACTATTTTTAAAATTTGCAGAGATTTTGCATAAAGAATTCTGCAATCTTCCCCGTCTTTCAGTCTGAAATTTAAATTCTCTCTCTCTCTCTCTCTCTCTCTCATGAACTGTTTTTTAAAATTTGCAAAGATTTTCTCTCAATCTTCTCTTTCTCTAAAGTCTCTCTCTCTCTCTCTCTTTATAAACATGGTATTTAGAAATCTCTTTTGTTTTCTTCATGAACTATTTTTAAAATTTGCAGAGATTTTGCATAAAGAATTCTGCAATCTTCCCCGCCTTTCAGCCTGAAATTTAAAGTCTCTCTCTCTCTCTCTCTCTCTCTCTCTCTCTCTCTCTCTCTCTCTCTCTCTCTCTCTCTCTCTCTCTGCTCTTTGTTGGTAGTTAACTATCCTGGATGGTCGAATGTTTGTTTTTTATACGTTGTTTTTATCGGGTGCTTCTCTGAATGAGCCCATCCCTAAATGTCCCTAATCCACGTGAGATCTTCTCTGACTGGTGCATGATGAAAGTGCCTTAAGTGCTTGCGTCCGGAATGCCTCTTTCATGATAATGACTCGGTCATAAGAGAGAGAGAGAGAGAGAGAGAGAGAGAGAGAGAGAGAGAGAGAGAGAGAGAGAGAGAGAGAGAGAGAGAGAGAGAGAGAGAGAAGAGACGTTAAACATGCAGACTTTTCAACAAAATTTTTATCATTTCATAATCTCCTCTCTCTCTCTCTCTCTCTCTCTCTCTCTCTCTCTCTCTCTCTCTCTCTCTCTCTCTCTCTCTCTCTCTCTCTCACACACAACACACGTATATGTATTATATATATGTGCATATGTATATATCTATCTATCTATCTATCTATCTATCTATCTATATATATATATATATATATATAATTATATATATATATATATATATATATATATATATATATATATATATATATATATATATATATATATATATATATATATATATATAAATATAATATATATATACTGTGTGTTTGTGACGCATTTGTAGATGGAACTGCCAACTCAAACACTGGAAATAAGATAACGAATGAGAAGCGAAATGTCTTCAACAGAATCTAGAAGCAAGATGAGTCACTTCTTGAAAGACTATAGGTATCGTGGTAACGAGCGAATCTCTAAGCTTGGTAATAAATGATAGCAAAGACCGGCCAGCGACCCGATCAATCCCGTGGTTTGTAATTTCCTGATATGAGATGGGGGGGAGGGGTCTGGGTACGTGGCGGCTGACATGTAGCCATTAGAGAGAAAAAATAGTCTCCACGGTCATCATGTTGGGGAAAGGAGGATCTACAGTGAAGGGTGAGTGTCAAAATAGAAGAAGACATAGACATAAGAAATTGATTTATAACGGAAAGAATGGTTGAGAAGATGGGAAATTAAAGAACGCCAATGGAAGCGTGGAAACTGGTGTAGCGTCATCAATTTTTTTCAGGAGGTGGACCCGTAAGGTAAGAATGGTGTATTTCGTTCCTGAGTTTGGCCCTTTCTGGAGAGTTTGTTACGTAAGAACCAGTATATCGTTTTTTCCAGTAAAATTTGCATGAAGGTGTTATGAATCAGTCATATGTTTAGAAATAAGTTTTCCTATTTCTCCACTTTTCATTGAAATTTATTGTTTCTCTCTCTCTCTCTCTCTCTCTCTCTCTCTCTCTCTCTCTCTCTCTCTCTCTCTCTCACACATAATAAAAGAAGACGTTATTTTAGGAAAAGAAATATACATCACCATAAAAATTGAAGAATGTCGGTTCCCTGATTTAATTTAGGGCTGTCGAAATTATAAATAAATACAGTGTATTAAAATTTTTTGAAATTATAACTATATAAAGTGCATTAAATTTATGAAAATTATAAATAAATACAGTGCGTTAAAATTTGTTGAAATTATGAATAATTACGGGTCATCAAAATCAATATGTTTACTAGACAGGTCAAGTAGAATGAAAACTGTAATGTACAATATTTTTGCAAAATTCCAAACGTCATATCTAAAAAAAAAAAAAAATTACACCTACCTAAATTTCCAGATAATTCATTGGCTTTTTGCTCTACGTTTTATTTCTTTATTTAGATTTTATGAAATGTAAGAAAATAATTTTGTTCCTTCAAGAGGAGCGTATATTTCTTTTTGTTCTGCAACCCCTCCTTTAAACAAATTAAATCGTATTTTTAAATAATAGTTTCTGAATCGACGAAAAAATAGACGTTCCGTAATTGTTCCTCAGTTCTCGGAAACATTGGGCCTTTTACTAATGTAAAAAAGCCGTTTGGCCCAAGGCTCCCTGAATGGAATAGCATTTAGGGGAATTTTATGTACTGTTCGTTGCAAATACTGTGGATGTTCCGTTTCTCCAGTCCTCGCTGCAGTCTTCAACTCAACTGAGATCGCGCGTGTGTGTTCGTCTGAATACGAGGCGGGATCACGTGGTATGTTTTGGAACTTGGAATTGGTTTAGGCACGAATAAATTGGATGCGAATTGGTCCAGCCAAGGTCGGATCTCCCTTTGGTGTAGGAGTCCCATGGAATGAGAGTTCTGCCTTAATGCGAATTAGTTTGCGTTTGATTTGAATTGGGCTCGGGTTAGTTTCCACTGCCAATTTAAATGGGTGGATTCTCTCTCTCTCTCTCTCTCTCTCTCTCTCTCTCTCTCTCTCTCTCTCTCTCTCTCTCTCTCTCATGTTGGGACCCATATTGTGCTTCAAAGCATTGCCAGTCAGCGGGAAGATTCCTTACTCTAAAAAAATGGTAAAAAAAGAGATATAAAAAGGAAGGGAAAACCCTTTTGTAACCTCATTATCTTATTCTTGTGTTTTCAGTTATTCCCCGCCGACATATTGTCATTAACTTGAGGATTAAAAGTAATATATCCATTAAAAAAACTGAATAAAACATTTATTTTTGAATTATGAGAGATGGAAAGTTTGTCTCAAATACCAGTATTTGCTAGGAGGAGCCATCAGGAACTGAAAATGAGGAAGAATGTCATGAGGTGCACCAATGGGAGAAAGAGTGAGTGCGAGAGCTATTTAGTTATCGAAAATGAGGGATAAACTCAATTGACGTTTCTATTAGGGAGACAAGAGTTATTATTGACTAACACTAAAGAATCATCTCTGGTGATATAAGAGTAGGCGATGGATCAGTTGTTGAAAATGTAGGATACATTCACTTAATGCTACAGGGAGAGAAAGGAGGGATTGGGGGTTGTTGAGAGAAAATAAATAATAAAGTCAATTGATGTGGCAATGAGAGAAGGACTGTCTGACAAAAGTAGAGAGGGTTGGGGTGAGAGTGAGAGAGAGGTAGCATTGGTCACAACAGATAAACTTACCATGAAAAAAAGACATATGATTAGTTGATGTTGCATTGTATGGGCAAAGGGTTCGAGAGAAAGCAACATTCGTTAAGGAATAATGAATTCAGTCGATGTGGAAATGAGAAGAAAAGAGAGAGAGAGAGAGAGAGAGAGAGAGAGAGAGAGAGAGAGAGAGAGAGAGCCAACATTGGTTAAGATTAATAAACCCAATTGAAATTGCAATGAGAGAGAGAGAGAGAAAGAGAGCTTTGATCCCTGAAAGATTTTGCCAGGGATCAAATATTGAATCACTTCATTATGCCGCTTTATTTATAGACGAGGACATGTCGAAAGGGGAACACACACACACACACACACACACACACACACACACACACACACACACACACACACACACACAACCCTTCGCGGTGGCGACGAGTCGAGTGGCACTCGGTTAAGAATACTTTCGCATATTATGGTACTTGACTGCTCTCACCTCTGCATCAATATATCGTTGGCGATTTCTTTCCCCCTCTCTCACTGCACTCGTTATCTTGCTCCCCTTTATTTTGCGACGGCGGCGAGTTCACCCTTTGATGCATTCAGCGTTTATTTTGCTTATTTGGGCTTAATTACCTCTGGTCTTGATCGATTGTTTATAGCTTGCAGTGTCAGACTGTTCTGTTAATATATCTTTATAATTTTTCCCCAGATTTGTTTTAATTATTTTCTCCTTTTACTTGGATGCATCATGTGAAAGTTGTAGCTCAAGGTAGCTTTGATTTTCGCCCAGTTGCTGTAATTAATCATATAAATTGCTAAATCTCTCTTAAATTTAAAGTTTGTTAGCCGATAATGGATGTAATTACTGTGAAAACTTGCATAAAGTTCTCTTAAAAACATTTGTTCCTAAGAAGTAAGAAAGTTTTCATTTGCAAGTAAGTAATGTAGCAAAAATTGAATTTAATACGATTGGTATCTTCCTTAGGAAGCTGAAATTTGTAACAATGCAGATAACAAAAGGTATGCCCATAAATAGCCGTATAGAACTCGAAACTTACAAAGGTGAAATGCAAGAAAAATGTGCAAGCGTTTCTGGTCTGTGCATGAAGCTGATAAGTCTAGAATTGATGGAAGAATGATAAAAAGTGAAAGAAAGGTCATTCTAGACACCTCTTGGTGGAACGAAGGATATCAAATTTACTAAATGTGTCTAAAATTATATTCTACAGTATAGACAGTGGTCAGTTTTGACGCTTCTCTTTCTAGATTCGCAAAGAAATTGAAAGTTTGATAGCATTGCTAGCCAGTGAAATGGTATGCAATCTAAACTTTGCAATTCTAATGTCGTTGATTTTTACTTATATGATGCTGTACTGAATTCCATCTCTGCGACAAAAGATACGAGAATTCAACAAGTATTGATTTTGGTATATAAATTTTAAGAATATTAAAAGTGGAACTATTTTACTTATTCCTCTGTAAATTGTATTATAAATTGTTCCCTACCAGTGCCTTGCGACCTAAGTATCACTTTCCGACCTGCCACGGGAGAGAAATTGCTTCACTTCTTCTTAAGTGCGAAGTTGCATGTTGCGTTTCGAGCTGCATATCTCCGGCTTCTTGACGTGAATATGTCCCCTAAATATGCTTCTTGACAAAGATGTGTGTGTAACATATTTGCGAGAGTTTTCTTTTGAACCCCAAGGGCTCCGATAGCACTCGGCATCCGCGTTCCCAAAACTCTACGTGCCTTATGACTGGGATGTTCTCTCTCTCTCTCTCTCTCTCTCTCTCTCTCTCTCTCTCTCTCTCTCTCTCTCTCTCTCTCTCTCTCTCTCATAATCGAAGTATAACCAATGAAACGTTGCTTTGGAAAAGACAGCCCGTAAACATTCTTTCTCTGCGAGTATGGTTATGAAGCTGCAGCTGTTTATATATTTATTTATTTATTTATTAATTTATTTCAAGTCATTCTCATTCTTTGGGAGAAAATAATGTGCAATTATCCCCCGTGTCTCGCCGCCCATGAATTCTCCGAATTGGCGTCACAAGGGAATATGAATGTTTGGTCATTCATTGTGAATTTATCAGACATTGTCCCAGTCATAGTTTTCCATTCATGCCTTTCTTTGCATTGAATTTCAAACAGACCTCCCATTTCTCCGGGGAGCAACTGCATCTGAGAGGTTCATTCTTATATAAGCATAAAATGAAGAAGACGGAAAATCGGTCACGGTTGCTGTAGGCAGGGTTAGAAAACAACAATAATTTCTTGCCATTATATAAAATTAAGCATATTTAATCTTTGGATGAAATCCACCTGTAACAAGATATATTTGGAGTGCAATTTTGTAAACTCTCTCTCTCTCTCTCTCTCTCTCTCTCTCTCTCTCTCTCTCTCTCTCTCTCTCTCTCTCTCTCTCTCGTCGTTCCAATCAGTCACCTTTGTCACGTTGGCCAATCGCCGTTACCTCGGCCCGAGACACGACGCGAAAGCATTTTATCAGGCTGTAAAAAAGGTATGATAAAACTTTTATCACACAATTTAAGAGACCGAGATGAAGACGCCCGCTTACTCTTGGGGGAGGACAACTGAGGAGGGGAGGAGGAGGAGGAGGAGGAGGAGGAGGAGGAGGAGGAGGAGGAGGAGGAGGAGGAGGAGGAGGAGGAGGAGGAGGCCCTAAATCTCTAGTGTTGTGTTCAAAACCCCTCGTCTGCTCTTGGCTTGTTTCTTCCAGTTCCTTTGGGTTTTCTTCTTCATTTTTTTATTATTCTTACATTCTTGTTCGTGGTTCTGTGTTGTATTATAAACTGAATGAATGATAATTTAACTTGATGTAACAGCAGTTATTCTCATTAAGCAATAATGTGGTTAATGTCTAATTTGTATCTTTCATTCCTCTGTTTTTCGGAAAAGTATATTCCAAACTTAATGTTAAAAGCAGTATGAATATTAATAAAATGTTGATCTTGCTCATTTCTTCATCACATTTCATAGGTATGAAACTGATTAGGAATTAGTTTTCAAGTGCACAAACATACACACACATACAAATATACGTATATTTGTGTATATATACATGTTTGTATATATGTGTATATATAGATATATATATTTATATGTACCTGTATATGTATATCACGAGAACTGAAACGTAATATAAAGTATAAGCAGAATATGTGGCCACGACGAAAATGAAACACTGGAGTGCTAGATCTTTAGCCTTCACTGTGAGTCATTCTCAAGTTTATATACATTAGATGCCTTAGAGGAAAGGGTAAAGATCTTTCATTGTCTTACCTCAGTTGCTTGCTGACTATCGGTCATGTTTCCATACGAATCATTAATGGTTTTGTGACACGTACAAGTGATACCTTTTAATTCAAGTAGTGATTCTTAAAAGTCTCTTTTCTACATCACTGATATACTGCACTAATCTTGCACAGTATATAGTTTGGATTGATATGAAAGCCAGAGAGAGAGAGAGAGAGAGAGAGAGAGAGAGGACAAAAAGCAATAGATTCGTAAATTGTGGATACCGTTGACAAAGGTTTTGATTGCGTAACTAAACTTTGTTAAAACGAACGACCGATAACTGAAGGAAAACTTTGACATTTTATGCAGAATAAAAGTTACGGATTAACCCCATGTATATCGATAACGGGGAAACCGAATTGTATCCTTTATCACAATTACATTCATGCGAATTTTTCCGCTGAGCGTGAATGTCAGCAACGAGGAACTGGAAAGAGCTTGGCATTTATACCCCCGCGCAACAAATTTGAGATTTACTGCTGTTAATCTGTTATCTTATGGCCACGCCAGGTTTGCATAAGGTAAACTATGTGGCGAGTGTCGGGTTTCCCCGTGGCGTTTTACGTCATGCGTTATATTTGTATATCGAAATAAATGTTACGTGCGAAATGGGCTTTCTGGTTTTGCAGTCGCGGTTTATTTTACTATTTTTCGGCGTCGTGATGCTTTGACATTATTAGAGCTGTCGGTTTGTTTATGCGTTTGCTGAGCGTTTGTTGTTGAAAGCGTTTTACTTTTTTTTTTTTTTTTTTTTTTTACCAGAATTTTGGGTTCTATCGTTTTGGTGGTTGATTTCTACAGTGCCTTTTATTACATGTCTCTGAGTTCGTAAGACTTGGGGCTCAGAGTTCATTTTTAAATCTACGGTTTTTAAAGGCATATATGTATACCACGCTTCCAGTTCTTGAATGTTGATGATATTTCTACGGAAATGAAGAAGGTTTTCAACTATATGCACACACATATAAATAGATAATTTATGATCATTATCTTTAATAAACATTTTTATTTATAGTGTCGCATATTTCTGTTATTTCCCCAGTCACAGCCTTTCGTTGTTCATCGTAACTCTCAGATATCTTCATGTAATATGAATCGGAAGTCCCTGACCTACCAAGATCTTGACACAACTCTGATTGAGGGTGCTTATTTTTAGAAACCTCATTTGTTTAGACCATTTCCTCATCCCTGTCCATTACTTAGCTTTGACTTCAGAAGTCTGAGTGGGAAAACGATTCAAAAATTCGCATGATTGTAGATTTTGAGTGAAAGGCCAGGAGAGTAATTTCCATTAAACCAAGCAGTCTGCGTTGAATGTTATGATGACGAGATGACCTTTTATTTTTCTACTTCCTTGGTTTCTTACCATTTACTTGCGACGCTTCAAGGCTTTTGTTGTCTAGTTAAAGTAGAATGGTTTTATTGTTGATGATGTTATAATTTCTTGCGTGTGTAGTGGACTTTAGTGGTGAGCCTGCTTGTTTTCTTGGCTGTAGCATATTTTTTTTTAATGAGATCTGTTCAAATGAAGCAAACCAAAATGGGCATTAACTTGATAAAGATGCTCCAAAGACAGGCATACCTAGATAAAGATGCTCCGAAGACAGGCATACCTACTTGTAAAATAAAAGCCAAGCTAGTAAAGAGAAACAGCTGAATGTAAAGGTAATAGAAGAATTAGGAAAACTTAGACAAATGAAATAAATAAACATACTGTAAATATGCATGTATGTATGTATGTATGTATATATATTTAAATGTATTTAAGTAGTTGCTGAGAATAATGCAGTAGCATAGCAGCATCTCACAGAGGTATAATTATCAACATAAATAACACTGCCAGGGAGACTGGTCCAGTTTTGCTGTTCTGGAAATATGGACTTCAGGTTCTGAACAAAGAACAGTATTCCAACAATGGTAAAAAGAAAAGTTCTGAAGGATGAAACCGCTAAGATCTTCTCTGTTGATATAAAGTCTTACAACAAAGTCGAGTTTTCTGGCAACATTAGATGTTATGATTTCAAGTACTGACAAAAAAAAATATGAAAGTCATAGGCAGCACAAAGTATCATTAGATATTTCTAATATTTAATTACTATTACCTGTACATAGTAAATCATGGAGTGTATATATAGTCTATAAAAAGCTAAAATGAAAGTCTTCCTTGGCTCCAGTAATCAGTTATTTTTTCCATTCTCTTCGACAAGCATTGGAAAGAAAGGACCAACAGAATGCTACTTTCATTATTTGTGCTGTGGCTGAACCCTCCACCACCCCCTCCCGTCCCCACCCCTTACTCTTTTGTCTCCATCTGCTTGGTTTTTCCCCTCTCCCCACCCCCCCTCTCACTTATGTGTGTGTTTACCAACCATCATTATTGTATATCTCACTGTCATATTTATAGCTTCACCTGTTCAGATTCCCATGCAGCTTTCCTTTTCCTTTCTTTTTTTCCTCCCCCCCCCTTTTTTTTTCATCCTGGTGTTCGTGTTACCTTCTCATGTTTCTGCCAAATTCTCTTTTTTTCTCTCATCATTGCCTCGTTAGTCCATTTCTTCTCTCCTGGTTTCGGGTTCAGATTCTCCCATCTCGCTCCACCCCTCCTACGTAGATATGGTTATTCTTGCTTTTATTTATTTATTAATTTTTCTTTATGCATTGCCTCTCCTTTTGCTGACACGAATTATATTTATATTTAGATTTTTCTCTTTTACAGAAACTTACTCATCTTGGAAGCATTCACAATTTGAAATTCTCTAAATGGGCAATACTCATCTTAGAAGCATTCACAATTTGAAATTCTGTAAATGAGCAATCTGTTTTATCTTGATAGTGTCAAAACCATTCACTGAAATTATCCGTTATAACCGTTTTCGTGTCACATAGGGGTAATTTAAGTGCAGGTTATGTATAGTTAGCAGTATATTTTCTAAACAACGATTGCACATAATCAGGTTTTTTTAAAACGTTTCTTCGCTAATCTTACCGGCTGCTGAAATTGAGAGTTCGTGCGTAGGGCCTTATTTGCTGTTATTCCGAGGCTCGAAAATGAAAGGATTTCTTCTGAAATTATACGAGAGTTTCTTTCCACTTCCCTTTGTAGGAGTTGGAAATAGATCTTAAGGCGGAGGTTAAGAACATTCATTCCGGAAGAATTTTTTTTTTATGGGACATAATGCGCTGCCAGAAGGTTCGCGCGAACAAGCAGCGGTTTTGTTATCCTCGCAGTAACGCCTGCTTTTGAGCAAGCAAAATGAGTAGGAAATGGAATTGAGAAAATCATGCTATACAAACAGCCAGCACGACTAGTGCTGGGTTGCGTGTAGAGATTCTCTTGTTTCGTTCTCTCGGGGCATTACTACGCCCCTTCTTGAACTGGGTCATGGTTATTGTGAAATGATCAGCTTCGAAAATAACAACTCTTGCGTGTTTTTGTCGTCACGTGAAAGTTTGTTGTTTGTAAGATAAGGACGGTGTTTTGGTCTGCCTTACTTGTTACAATTTTAGGTGAGGGTGCGTTGTTCTAAACTCCCTTGGAAATTTACAGCGTGAAAATTTGTTATTTGTAAGATAAAGATTGTGTTTTGGTCTACCTTATACTTGTTACAATTTTAGGTTAAGGTTCTTTGAAATAAAATACCTCGGAAATTTACAATGTGAAAATTTGTTATTTGTAAGGTAAATAGTGTTTTGGTCTACCTTACTTGTTACAATTTTAGGTGAAGGTTCTTTGTTCTAAACTCCTTTGGAAATTTACAGTGTGAAAATTTGTTATTTGTAAGATAAAGTTTGTGTTTTGGTTTTAGGTTAAGGTTCTTTAAACTAAAATCCCTTGGAAATTCACAATGTGAAAATTTGTTATTTGTAAGATAAGGACAGTGTTTTGGTCTACCTTACTTCATAACCCGAAGAGACACAATACCAAGAACTGCTGACCTCTAAAGAGATCTTGTTTTCCTGTTTTGTCTGAAACATTGCAGTGACAGCATTACATGCGTTCTGATAAACAGATTTTCGGGGAGATCTTTGAAATGTCGTATGCAAGGCACTCAGCCATTTTAAATATTCTTTTACTTAATATTGCTGTATTGCTTTGCATCATCTGTAATTGTCTATACCCTAACCACTAGTTTATTTTGGAGGATTGGTGCAGCTACCTGATTTGAAACGTAAGTCCATACGTGTTTATGAAATTCATAAGACAGTTCTGTGAGAGAGAGAGAGAGAGAGAGAGAGAGAGAGAGAGAGAGAGAGAGAGAGAGAGTGTGTGTGTGTGTGTGTGTGTGTGTGGGTGGGGCGACGCTCCCCAGACGAAGAGTTTATAAAAGTTACTTAATTATTATGTAAGTTGCGTTGACAGTTAATTTATGTGAAGGCCTTAATTAACAGTAAGGGGAAAGTAAGTGGATAGATGACTAAACTTGATAGCTGCTACGTTGTAAAACGTGACGCGAATGCAATGAGTTCGTCGACTGCGGGTGTGCTTTACTGCCCTTTATGCATTTTGGGAGGACGCGAGGGGATCGACTGGAGGAATAACTGGTAAATGCCGAAAAGTAATGACAGAGAGGTTCATTAGGCATAGCTGCGTCTGTGTGCGCGCCCGCACACGCTTCCCGCTTGACTAGACTGAAATAATGAACCTTTTATTGCCTTTCCCCAATAGAACTCGGTTCTGCTGGATGCCTTCATTAAAAGACTTCCCTGCTCAGTCTTCTCACCCCGTCCTCCCGTTCCCTTCCTTCTGCTAACGCTATGGTTGTAGAATCCTAACTGTCAGGGGGTGGTTAGGAATTGGAATGGTGTTTGGGGAGGGCAGGGTGGGTAGGGACGGGTGAGAAGGTGAAGGAGGAGGAGGAGGAGGAGGAGGAGGGGCGTTAGGAAGTAAAGCTTGGGATTCGTCCCTAGCAGATATTTAAAGATACGAGGCAGATCGCCTCTGAGGATAATGACCGCGCCAGTGATGTATGTGTCTATTCGGCTGAATTAGTGGGTTGCAAGTGGGAGTCTTGAGACGTCGTTTCTCTGGCTTATTCAGATGTTACTCGACAATCCGGATGTAGCGTCGTTAGGGGTTGGGGGGGCCGCGGGGACGGGGGGGAATGTGCCCGCCGGTGAGATACAGCATTTATC
Source organism: Macrobrachium rosenbergii (assembly GCF_040412425.1). Taxonomy (NCBI): domain Eukaryota; kingdom Metazoa; phylum Arthropoda; class Malacostraca; order Decapoda; family Palaemonidae; genus Macrobrachium; species Macrobrachium rosenbergii. The sequence goes on from NC_089754.1 coordinate 51,771,422, forward strand.
TGATTCTTTCGAAAAATTGCGCTTCTCTGGGGCGCGAGTGGGTGGGCGGGTGGGCGGCCTCACAGGGCCTCTTCGGAAAGAATTGTGCTGTTGTGTGTTCTGATAATGCTTATTTGGTAAATACTGTTTTTTAATACTTATATATGTACATAAATACTGTATATTTTTATATATATATATATGTTTATATATATATATATAAGTATATATATAGTTATGTTTATATATACATGGAGCATTAACTCTCATTTAACTGATAATTTTACGTACTTTTGCATAAATAATATTGGAAAGTTTGTATTTAGCTTTTCGTATTTGCAGTAGACAGTAGTTCATGATAGGGCAAAACTGCATGGAATTTCATCTTTTAATATTTCTGTCATTTCAGTGTATAAATCAACTTTTTCTTTATTTGAATAAACATGTGTTAATGGCTTTCAAGAATTAACTTACAAAGAAAAGGAAAATAAGTCCATTTTTTTGTAAGGTTGAGTAAAGCATAATGTTAATGGATTTCAAGAATTAAATTACAAAGAAAATGAAAATTGATAAGCATCTGCTCTGTGCAACTCCTTTTCACAAGAAATAATGTTTGACGTTTATACAGTGGCTCTTTATGTAAAGTCCAGACATTAATAGATCTTCATACCCTCTTTCAGGCAAGGTGGATTATATTTTACTCTTCCTTCCTAAATGGGATTCCATTTAACCTTCCTCCCCTTCCACGGAATGTAACTAGAGCCTGATGTTATGACGAATACTGTCTTCCATTTACAAATGATTTCAGAGAGAGAGAGAGAGAGAGAGAGAGAGAGAGAGAGAGAGAGAGAGAGAGAGAGAGAGAGAGAGAGAGAGATACTTCATTATTATGATTTGTTCATGTATACATGAGAGGCCCTAATTGATCCTAATTGAAAGTTTTATGACGAATACTGGCTTCCATTTATGAATGATCTGAGAGAGAGAGAGAGAGAGAGAGAGAGAGAGAGAGAGAGAGAGAGAGAGAGGAGAAGGAGGAGGAGGAGGAGGAGGAGTTGGTACTTCATCAGTATGATTTGTTTATGTATACATGAGAGGTCCTAATTGATCCTAATTGAAAATTTTATGACGAATACTGGCTTCCATTTATGAATGATTTGAGAGAGAGAGAGAGAGAGAGAGAGAGAGAGAGAGAGAGAGAGAGAGAGAGAGAAGTAGGAGGTACTTCATTATTATCATTTGTTCATGTATACGTGAGAGGTCCTAATTGATCCTAATTGAAATTTTATGACGAATACTGGCTTCCATTTATAAATGATCTGAGAGAGAGAGAGAGAGAGAGAGAGAGAGAGAGAGAGAGAGAGAGAGAGAGAGAGAGAGGAGGGAGGAGGAGGGAGGTACTTCATCAGTATGATTTGTTTATGTATACATGAGAGGTCCTAATTGATCCTAATTGAAAATTTTATAACGAAAACTGTCTTCATCTTACAAATGATTTCACACACACAGAGAGAGAGAGAGAGAGAGAGAGAGAGAGAGAGAGAGAGAGAGAGAGAGAGAGTACTTCATTATTATGATTTGTTTATGTATGCACGAGAGGTCCTAATTGATCCTAATTGAAAAATTTATGATGAATACTGTCTTCAATTTACAAATTATTTCAGAGAGAGAGAGAGAGAGAGAGAGAGAGAGAGAGAGAGAGAGAGAGAGAGAGAGAGAGAGAGGAGGTGGTGCTTCATCATTATGATTTGTTTATGTATACATGAGAGTTCCTAATTGATCCTAATTGAAAATTTTATAACGAAAACTGTCTTCAATTTACAAATGATTTCAGAGAGAGAGAGAGAGAGAGAGAGAGAGAGAGAGAGAGAGAGAGAGAGGAGGTGCTTCATCATTATGATTTGTTTATGTATACATGAGAGGTCCTAATTGATCCTAATTGAAAACGCCAGAGCAGAAAATTGTCTCGCGGAGGGTCGAGAGGATTAGAGTGTGGCAGCGTACAAAAATCGTCTTTTATTATGCTGTCTGAGTTACGTAACCAGTTTCCATAAAGGCATTAGTTCTGAAATGTTTAACTGTATTTTTAATGAAGAGCTTGAGCTCGGAAATGTATATTTTGTGCTTTGCGTAAGTTATGAATAATTCTGGAACGCGAATTTTTCTTGGAAATGTGAGTTCTAAAACATGTTTTGTGTGTGTGTGTTTGGAAAGGTTTGAACTGTAAAAAGTATATTGCTTCATAAAAGTTTGACTTCAGAAACCTTTTTATTTTTGTGGAAAGTATGAGTCCTAAAATGTATTAATATATCATGAGAGCTATTATGCTCTGTAATTAATATAATACATGAAAGGTTGGAGTTTGGAAACGTTTCCAACTATAAAATCATAGGTCTGTGAATATTCACGCCATGTTTATCATGAGTGGAATTCAACCTAACATTCGCGAAAGCAAATATGTCGACTATTGCAATCCCCGTTTTATTTGCCCGATGCTTATCAGTGTTAGTATATATATGACCTGCCTCTCATTTAGGAATTGCACACAGGAATTATTTTACAGGTGCATGAAATGGATTCCGCGCTGTTTTAAAAAAATACTGAAAAAAAAGACCACATGTGCCAACCTGTTCGTGAAAAGCTCCCAGCAGCAGGATGTAGGGAAGGTTCTTCATTACGATTTCGGGAGAAACGGCGCCTTGCATTTATACCCCCTTTGGTTTTTTACGAGGAGGAAAATCGGCTTCAGCGTTAAGTGCTAACTCTCTTCTTTTCTAGAGCTGAATTAGGATCCTCTCATGTCTCTCTATGGAGAGGTAGTTGAAGCTTGCTTTAGAGGCGATGAGTGGTGGCTTGGGAAGGAAGAACTAGCGTGATATTCTCCTCCTCCTCCTCCTCCTCCTCCTCCTCCCTCACAACCAATCCCAACCCCCGTGCCATTTTGGATGACTGACAAGGATGCTAAAAAGTGATGAAAAGTTTTGCTTCCTTCGTCACTCCTTTTTAGACAGTGAGCGGCAGTTTAGGAATTAGTTGAGAAAAGATGCTATTATAAGGAGAGGGGACGAACTTTATCTCATAATTGAAATTCTGAAGTTGGTAAAATACGGAGGGGATTTTGAGACAGATGCTGTTATGAATGGACTGTTAACGTAACTCAACGGTCGGTTTCTTCGTCGTGTTTTCAAATCGTTCCGTTTGAATTCCGTGTCTCTTGTAAATACTTCCTAGGGAGTCATGGAATACTGTCTTAATTAATTAATTTCTTAGTGTTTATTTTGCTTATCTTATCACAAGTAATTAGAATTAACAGATGCTTGTAAATCACGGTGTCCAACGCCTCCACTCTTTACAGGCGTTTATGGCAGTATTTAGGTAAGTAAATGTTACCATTTACTTTTAAGCTAAAAATACGGCAGTGTGCTGTAGCAGCAGTCTTTCACATCTGATGAATAGCTGCAAGTTCCATTGTGGTTTATTTTCACTAATATTCCTCGTCGGTTTTATTGAATAAAACAGAAAATTGTCGCTAATCGCCTCTGCAAAGTTTGCCAGACTGACGCTCATCCAAAGAACCCCTGAAATTTCCGAGCCGGGGTGAATTTGCCTCGTGCATCACTCGAATCTTGCAATTTTCTTATTGCAACGGTGGTGCGCCGCCGGTCCTCGCAATTTATAAACAATGTCGTTTGTTACGACGTAGGAAAGGAAAACTCACCACTGCCGACTCTCTCCTCCCTCGCCTCTGCAAGCTCGGGAGTTTGTTTATATCTGTGGCAATACTTTCCGATGTATTTACAACGCCACTACGGATTTGTCATTCCGGGCTTCGGCGGAGCAGTGCTTCTTTTGGGGGACGGGAGGAGCTCCGTGGAGGTGTTTTGTAAGGGTACTGTTTTCCGTGTTTTTTAAACCAGAATTGCTGTGAAAGTTCATTTTATTGATTTTAACCATCTTCTTCTTCTTCTTCTTTTTGTAGTTGACGCGTTATCTTCTAAATTTACTGTAATAAACGTCCTTCTCTTGAAATCTGTAACTTTCGTAAGAGTACGTCAGCTCACTTGAAGCCTGCGACTTTGTTGAGAACGGCGCACCTTACCTTAAACATGTAAATTTTTTAAGAGCTACGTCCTCTTATTGAAGCACGTGGCTTTCTTATAGCAGCGCCTTTGTCTTAAACCTTAGCACAATGCAGCAACGTTCTTCCCTTGAAGCATAGACTTGATCTATTCAGGCATATTGTTTGCTTGTGTCAGCCGCTCGTTAAACTTGAAGCTGCCCTGTAATTTCATGTTTCTTAATTACGTCACTTGGGCGTGTTTGGGGCCCTTAATTCCGTCTATTTAACTTTTAGGTAGTGAACCGTACAGAAAGAAATAACCAACATTTGAAAGCCAAAGCAGCTTGCTAGCCTGCTTAAAAGGATAAAGAAAAAAAAAAAAATAAAAAAGGAAATATTTGATCATAGCTGTAGTGGGTATTCGATTCTTAATGCCTTTTCTTGATAACAAACTGGCGTAAAGTATTTTCTTCTGATGTTTAAAAATATTTATTATTTTTCCCTTGTACATATGAGGCATATCGTGGACATTCACCTTTTCTTCTCATTGATGTCAGTCTCAAGTTACTGATCACAACACTCGAGCCTTCTTTTGCTGGAATTGTCTTCGTAGTGGACTGAGGCTTAATGTCTGTTTTGTATTCGTGATTTTGAGGAATTTTGTGTAATGTTTATTGTCTGTATTTAATTAGTATCTAATTAGTTCACCTGGGTTCTGTCAGGTTTTTAACTCATTTTTTTCTTCTTTGTGATCTCGTATTGTAGGTATTTATTTTTTAATTTTTGTTCTTTATCGTTTATATTTGATGAAATATACCTAGTGTGTGTGTGTGTGTGTGTGTAGGGAACATTTTTGGGGGAGAAAACGTCCATTGCGGTTTGCATATAGAATTGAATTATTCGTTTCGTTTCATTTCTCAATTTGCGATGATATTGAAGCAATGATTGAAAAATTTAATTCGAGTTGCCATGTAGAGGACGAAGTAGACTAGTTTTTTTTTTTTTTTTTTCATTGTTTGACTGAGAGTTTTAGACCTCTCGAAAAACACCGAATGCAGATTACATCCGGGGATTTGTTACCGAAGCCTTCAAGTGCCTTGCCTAAAGCGTCAGCAGTTCACGGATTTTTCTTTCTTTCTTTTTTTTCTTTTGTCTCACGGTCAAATCCACGTAAAAGCACACTGGTTGCCAGAGTTTGCAGCGGTTGCAAATGGATACGGTAGCTCAGCTAGTAATGGGAATCAGTTCCTGGAGTAATTCGGAATTAAGCTTATTTTTTTCTTCTGTTTAAACTTAAGTAGATTGAAGAGCGTTTCGATAAGACTGTCCCACGCAACTCTCAGTCGAAGTTCTCTACTTCATAAAGTATATTTTTCTTTTTCTCGTTTATTTTGTAATTTTTTATGCATGTAGAAGACAAAATCTACTTCTGCGTTAATTGTCTGGGAAAGATTAAGTGGATAAGATAATGTTTCGTGGTTTGATACCGACATATTCCTCGGAAAGCAAGGGAATAAAATAGAAAATATTAAGTGTGGAATAGCAAAGAATGGACGGGGCTCTATTTTTTACATGATATCTAATACAATTTGTTGTTTTAGCCATTTGTTAGGTAATCCATCCGTGCACCCGTAATGTATGTCGTCCTTTGTTACAGTACTTTGTTATAGTACTTTGTTGAAGTACTTTGTTATAGTACTTTGTTATCGTACTGGTCGCTGATTACGAGTGCTTATGGTTTCTTGAAATGCAGTTTTATGTTGTCTCCATACTAAATTATTATCTTCTTTTATTTCAACTGCTGGACCATCTTAGGTAGTGACAAACTTCATCTTACCTTTGGAGATGCTTCTGTAGGACCTCATTTGTCATGTAGCTTTTGGCGTGGCTCTTGGATTTTGTTCAATCTGTTTAAATCATTTCTTTCGCTTTTCCTAAACTTTTCAAATTGTTTATTCATATTTCATGTTTGATGATGTATGAAATGTTTTAGTAGATCGTGGCTTGCCAGATGTACAAATTTCGATCTTTTTTTCACAGTGGATATTGTAGTTGCTGAGAAAATACACCGGGGGAAATTTTACGTAAACTTATTAATGAAGCTTGTGATGTTTTATATATGAATCTTCGATCACATTACTGTAACTTTGGAGAAATGGTAAATGATAATGAAATGGTGATTTGATATCACTATTGGTAAGTTGTAGAAAGTCTAAAGTTTGCTAGAAAATTTTGTGTCCGATTTACAACTTACATTGCCGCCCTCCACGTTCCCGGATGTATTAATAATTTACACCGATTGTGAATGTTGACTATTATCTTATTATGAGTCATCGCAGTCTAGAGAAAGACGTCAAGGAATTACCTGTAATGAAACAAAAGCTTGAAAAACAGTATTGCGTGATAATTATTGAGTGGTATTACTTATTTATGGCATATAAGAATTTTCTCATAGGCGCTTATGCAACTTCAGACGATTTCAGCGATTCTGAGGCGACGCATTCATGCAACAGTTACTCGCTTTGAAATTGATTCTCTTCAAGGAACTAACCACAGAGAGAAGTGCTTCAACATCTAATATAATTTAAAAGCAAGACTTGGGATCGCTTCGAGAGAGAGAGAGAGAGAGAGAGAGAGAGAGAGAGAGAGGAATCCCCCCCCCCCTCATGTCTCCGAGAAAGGGACGGCGGGAGAGGACGCGGAATCGTAAATTGATGAAGATGCAGAATCAGATTGATGAAGTTTGAGAGACTTTAATGGCACTTGAGGAAGGATGGCGTGCTGTCCATAGAGAGAAGTCCCTGTGGTCTCTTTCCCCTTGATTGTCGGAATGGGGTTCGAGGAACGAAATGGGCATAAAAATGAACAGAGAAAAAGGGTTCTGCTTGTTTTTTTTTTTTTTCTTGTTTTTCGTACTCCTGGTTTTTTCTTCTTCCCTTTCAAAAGTCGAAATCCTGTAACAGTTTGTGAGATCAATTTTATTTTTCTTTTGTCACTTTTATCTCCGTCGTTTATTTCTTGAAAACTTGTGTTTCTTTTGACGTGACCGCTCGCCTTCTGTGACAGATTTTTAGTTTTGTAGACGCTGTAGAAAGGAGAATTCCTTTCCCTCTAGACAGTAGAGAGGAGAGTTCCTGTCCTTTTAGGACGGAGTGAATAACCAAAAATGGCTTCTACGAAGAAGTGAAATATTTTTGATGGGATTTAGACATATAGACAGTACTGTGAAATTTGTAGTATTGCTTAGCTCAAGCAGATACAGCTTTTTACGATGTTTCACTAACAAAAGGAAGTCGCATTGTTATTTGGCATTAGTAGTTTCATTTGCTTTCATCTCTGTCATTATTATTGTCTATTCATATGCATGATATACTTCAGCTGGAGATCAAGTAGGGAATTATATACAAAATTCAATTTTGATATAATTTAAACCTGCATAGAAAGTATGCATTTTGTGTTGCTGGTCGTTGGCAAATCTGATTACTGCTAAGAGGTCTGATTTCCAGAACAAATTCTTTTCTAGTGTAATTTTCGTATATCAGTGTTTGTTCCTTGAATTTACTCCTGTCTTTCCAGGAGAGTCTCTATTATCGGCTGTGGGGTCGGGGAGGGTTAAGCCTTATTTTCTGAAAAAATCCGTTGGTCTTTATTAAGGAACGAATGATAAAATTCATTTGGTAGTTAGTCGACTTTGGTGAATCGACATCAGTGTAGATAAATATAACACTCAAGCTCATCTCAGACACTCGATGAAAACTGGAAGCTTAACGAATTCTGGAACCAGCTCCCTTATTGGGAAAAAGCGAAGGCGTTCCGCGTGAAAACTGGGGCAAGCGCCATCGACACGATTTTTCATGTTCTGTTGGATGGCGCGGTTGTGGTGGTGGGGAACCCAATATGGCATTTTTTGCATGGTTTCTAAGCCCTAGAAAAAATGTATATATTTTGGGGGGGTCCTAACTCTCCTGATCCTTGCGCTGTTTGCTTTAGTGCACATTTTCTCTTCAGTGGTTATAGCTGGGTCGAGCTTAAAATGTAGCACTGCCTAACTCATCTCACTTTCTAATCGAAAGCAGGAGTTGATAGAGATGTGATAGATGCACGGGTTTTCTGATAAAATTATTCCAATAAATGTCATTACGGTCTTATTTCTTCTCTTTGATGTGGTTTTTATTGTTGTTAGTAATTGGTGTTAGTAACATCATGTTTAGTTAGAGAGTATAATTATGTTTATGAATCATAATGAGAGAGAGAGGAAGAGAAATGAAAAAAGAAAATAGTTAAATTAATTTGGGACGTTAATTCACATTTCTGGCGTTTATTATTGCCAGTGATTTTCTTTTTTGACTTATATATCCGAGTGCGTGTTTTTTTTAGATTACCACTGAATTCCGTTTGTGTGAAAGTGTTTTTGCTTGTTGCCATTTTTAAGCTTTGAATTATACTAACTTTAAATATTTGCCTTGGCATCTAAATTTCGTAAGAAAATCAGTTTAAGTTATAAATAAAAACTTTAACAAATTTTTAAGCTTTGAATTATTAACTTTAAATATTTGCCTTATCTTTCATAAGAAAATCAGTTAAAGTTATAAATAAAAAACTTTTAACTGATTTCCGTCTGGATTATTTTCACAACAAATTGACACAGTTCCCTAAATGCAACGTATAACACTAATTCTTTTATTTATTTTAAATTAGTCACTACAAATGACTCGCCAGTGAAACACATCTATACCTTGCAGAGCACTCTGTACAAAAATAAAGCAATTCCCATTATCTGTAGCAAAATTACAGGAGTTGGAACATTGCCGAACTTTAGACGCAATTTGCGGCTAACTTTGTTTTTTGGTAGCTTGCTCGTATTTTGATGGGGACGTGCGTGTGTGAATTTTATATATATATATATATATATATATATATATATATATATATATATATATATATATATATATATATATATATATATATATATATATACTGTATATATAATATATATACTATAGAAGAAAAATCCGTATTTGTTTTTAATGTCTCGTTGAATTTGAATCGGGAATTTCTGCAGACTGAAGATGCACGTTTACTAGGAAGTAGAAACTAGCCTTTACGTTCAAATTTGACGAAACGTTAAGAATTGTTTTGGATTTTTCCTAAATATATTTGGAAAGACATTCCCCGTAAATACTTACGCTCCAACACAGAAACATAAACACACGCTTTCCCATTCCCATTCGTACACGCTTTCCTTCTGCCACGTGTCTCACGGGATTTGCGACCCCATACCAGGTACTGATGTTGCATAATACTAAGCCTTTAAGGCTGCGAATGTGCGCTGGCGTATTGCAGAAGAGGAGAAATGTGTGAATGTTAATGTAAGGAGAGAAAGTTTGATGTTTTGGCACTTAGTGAAGTATGCCTTAGTTTAATCAGACCACTGAGTTGATTAACAGCTCTCCTAGGGCTGGCCCGAATGACTTGACTTATTTTACGTGGCTAAGAACCAGTTGGTTACCCGGCAACGGGATCTACAGCTTATTGTGGAATCCGAACCACATTATAACGAGAAATGAGTTTCTACCACCAGAAATAAATTCCTCTAATTCTTCATTGGCCGGCCGTAGAATCGAACGCGGGCCCAGCAGAGTGCTAGCCGAGAACGAATGGGAACCGCAGGGTATGTGTGTTATTGTTTGTGATAGAACGTGTAAGTGTTTGTGTGGACTACCGTATCAAATTACCGTATCAAATATACTTGGGGTCAGTCCAGAACAATTTTTAATTTTTGGAGAAATTTTAATGAAAAGCACTTTTTATCCGCCCTTCTGGAATAACGGTAGAAGGTAAGGGGTTGCCAACCTTGTACCTCCGTCCATTTCGTGGCTTGGGTACCCTGTGGAGCTGAGAGATTGATACTATTTTTCTCTTGGGTCATCCCTCGTGAGCGGAAACATGGTTGCCACTGCCCTAATAAGAAGAGACTTGTCTTGTAGCCACTAAGGGGCATTTCCCCCCCCCCCCCCCGGGAAGACTTCACAATCCATCACTTGCTGCTCCTCTGTCCTGAGTTGCATTAATTTTTTCCCCAAAACCATGGGCACTGCATGTATATATATATATATATATATATATATATATATATATATATATATATATATATATATATATATATAATATATATATATATATATATATATATATATAGTATATATAGTGTATATGTATATGTATATATATACTGTATATATATATGTGTGTGTGTATATATAATTCCAGATTGTGTCCTCTTACGAACATACATGTAACATACTTGTGTGTGTGCATATAACTACGCTTACATTTCTGCATGCTGAACGTACTCTTTTATTTTCCCCTTTACCTTATTCAGGTCGAATTTTTTATTTTTTTATATTTAAACTTTTTTGTTTTGCATGTTCAATAATGACTGGCATGGCTACTAATTTGACTGGGTTATAGATAACCCTAAATAAATAAAATCAAATAATCTTTGATCAGTTACGCCATTCCTTATACTTTTTTGCATCCGTGTGTAGCCGGAGGGGTTGTCAACATTTTAAATAAATTAATGAAAGGAAAAAGTATTTCTGTTGTGCAAGTGCATTGCATTTAGGAAAGCAATGTCTGAATGTGAATCCAGTCCGGATTATGCCGCCCCCCCCCCTTTCACGGACCATGAACCCTGATTACGCATTTAGGAAAACTCCGCTCAAATTTTGCTCATAAAGCATGATTGCCGATTCGCACAGGCTCTGGCGCTATTCCATGCTTCTTTCATCAAGAGAGGGGCGGATCATACCCGCCGTAAATCTGGCGGGGCCTCCGATGAGATCAAACGATCGGCTGCGTTTTCGGGAAATAGATTTATTCATTTATATCCACGGTTTCCTCGTCTCTTTATGTGACGGGGCTTTGCTATAGAAGATTTGCTTTTTGTGCAGTGATATATTATGTATATATATATATATATATATATATATATATATATATATATATATATATATATATATATATATATATATATATATATATATATATATATATATATTTATATATTTTCCTTGTGACGGGGCTTTGTTATAGAAGGTTTTTTTTTGGCAGTGATTATATATATATATATATATTATATATTATTATCTGTAAGTTTTTTCTTTTTGTTTTTACATGTAATGTATTGTGTGTATATATATATATATATATATATATATATATATATATATATATATATATATATATAATATATATATATATATATATATACATATATATACATATATATACATGTATATATATATACATGTATATATATATTGATTGATTGATTGATTAGTTCGCTACTTCAACGACAAGTCGCATCTCCTTTGGGTCGGGACGCGGTAAATCATATTTCGGTCCGAACCATCCCCATGACGATGATGCTGTAAGATACTCCTTCTCTCTCCCTTTTTTAAAGGTCCGTCTTCACCCACTGCAAAGTATTTTCTTTTCGACCGATTTTTCCTCTATTCCTCCCCATTCCCATTGGGTGCGTTTTTGTGGGGTTTGGGGGTGGGGCGATGCTGGGAGTTAAGTGACCCATGGCTGGCTGGAGCAGACTGTTGTCCATTTCAGTTTCCTCCTCCTCCTCCTCCTCCTCCTCCTCCTCCCTCCTCCTCCTCCCTCCTCCTCCTCCTCCTCCTCCTCCTTCCAGTACTTCCTTCCTCTCTCTGCCTACTACCTCCTACCTTCTCAACCAGCCCCCCCCCCCCTCCCTCCTTTGCTGCAAACTTTGCTCATGGAATATAAAATGCACCAAAATGCCAAACTTCCCAAATGTTCGCATAAAAAAGGGAAAATGGCAATGGCCCTCTGAAAGGGACAAATGGGTGATTCTGTTTACCCAAGATTTGGGTTAACTCAAGAAGGAATTCATGAAAAAAAGGAGCTCTTTTTTTTGGGGGGGGGGCTGCCTTTGTTATTATTCTCTCTCATTCTCCCTTTACTTTATCGTGAGGTGACAACTTAGATTTATTTCAGTGTTCGATTTTATTTTAATTGTTTTATGTGCTGTCATGAAGATGGTTTCGGGATGGCTCGCTTTGTTAAGAAGGCTTAAATCATTTAAATGAGAAAAGATACATTTGTAATATTGATTATGTTTTCGTTTGAAGGCACTTTGATTATAAAATATTCAAAAAAGCACTTTTTCTAAATTTTGATTATAAAATATTCTAAAAGTCTTTGTTTAAATTAGTTGATTATAAAAACCACAGTGTCTCCGTTAGTTGATTATAAAATATTAAAGCACAGTGTCTCCGTTAGTTGATTATTATAAAATATTCAAAAAGCTCAGTGTGTAAATTAGTTGATTATAAAATATTCAAAAAAGCACAGTGTCTGAATTAGTTGATTATAAAATATTCAAAAAGGACAGTGTCTAAATTAGTTGATAATAAAATATTCAAAAAGCACAGTATATATATATATATATATATATATATATATATATATATATATATATAACATATTTATATACATGTGTATATAATATATATATATATATATATATATATATATATATATATATATATATATATATATATATGTGTGTGTGTGTGTGTGTGTGTGTGTGTGTTTGTATATGAATATTAGAGATAGTTGGTATACATACTGATGCAGGTTATTTTATATATATATATATATATATATATATATATATATATATATATGTGTGTGTGTGTGTGTGTGTGTGTGTGTGTGTGTGTGTGTGTATGAATATTGAGAGAGGTTGGTGTACATCACTGTTTGCAGGTTATTATTAGTGCTGTATAGTCCAGGATGTGAAGTAATGACGTGAGTCATGCGACAAGAAAAGTACAATTTTAGGCCCTAGTTCTTATCCGTTTTGTATTGTAAGGTTCGGCGTTTGGGAATTCATTTTGCTGTTACTAATTATCTCAGTAATTTTGTCAAATTGATAACTTTGTTACAGCTGTTTTTATTAACAGAATTTTTTTCATGTGCTAAGCTAAAGATGTTTGTTTTAAGTTTTAAGTAAAGTGTAGCAGAACATGAATTGATTTTTAGGTTTTCTTTTTGATATAGCAACACTCGAGTTACTCATTGTACTAACTTTGGAAAGTTATGTTCAAGTCTATTGATAGCGTCATCTGGATTTATCTCCTCTAAGGGGAAATGGCGATTAGATGAAGTGGATCAGTCCTAAAAATATTTTTCAAATCGCCGTTTATTGAGAAAGCAAGACATTAACGGTTTCATAACCGCTGCATTCATATTTTAATTGCTCAATCGTTTTTGATTTTCGCCTTTGGAAAATTTTCCTGTGTACATTAACGGTTTCATATAACTACGCAGCTCATGCACTGTGCATCAAACTGCTTTTTGGCAGTGATATTTTTTTGTTTTGTTTTTTGTTTTTGATCTTTGTAAGATTTATATATATATAATTTATATATAATTTATATATATATATATATATATATATATATATATATATATATATATATATATATATATATATATATATATATATCTTGTACGGACTCTCATACTTCCAGTATTTCTTTCGCATGTTTATTAAACCCATTCTAGGCCTTTCCTCCTTCCCTCTTAACAACTCAGAATTATACACCAAACTATCTTGCATACTATGCACATGACCAGACCACCTCAAAACGCGGTGTCTTTTCCTTATCATACCCTTTTAGCACATCTGTATCTCCATATTTCTTACCATTTCATTTTTGTTAAGTAACATTCTATGCAAGCTTCAACCTCTGTTCGTTCATTTGAATTCAACGTCGACACACGACTTCCATAAAAGAGAGGTGGTTGGTTCAACAATCTATTCATACTTTGGCTTCCAATCGTTTATAATGACTACGATGACAATCCATGCCACTTTTTTGCTTTACCTCTTCTGCAACTCAGCCCTTCTCTCATTCTACCATTCATTATATTTTCTCCCAAATCTTTATACGAATCACTGCTATTTTTACATGTGACGAATGTGGCTGCGCGCCTTATATATCCAATTTTTTTTTTCTTTTTATAGCTATTGAATATACGGTTATCACAGCGGGCGTCGTCCGGCGGGCTGACGAAAATATGCAGTTAGCGTTTTGAATTTTGATACAAGTGCCCTCCTGAGGCATTACCTTTTTCCCTTCGGCATCGTCTTCTGACAACGCTTGCTGTAACCATCATCGATCTCGTTTCCATTATAATAACACTTTTAGCGTTTACATTTCCAGCATGGCGTATTTTACTTTTCTGCCGGATCCAAATATAAGTTGTTTAATCGACGTTAATAATTTTAAATTGGCGTCGAAGGGAGACGCAGGAAAAGCGACGTTTCCATGCCGTGCGCGCGCTTGTAAATCTTTAGGTATAAAAGAGTTTTAATGGTTCAAAGAGAATGGGAAATTCATTTGAAACTTTATTTCATAAAAGTTTTTTTTTTTTTACGTTTTCTAATTTTGATCTGTCGTCGTATTTTAGCGATGTCTGCTGTGCAATAGGTAATGTGATTTAGGTTCTTTTGTGTGTATTCTTATGTTTATACATATTATATACTGCAGTGGTATTTTATCCGCTTTTAATCCATATACTCAAGGTAAATGACGTTCTGGAATGCGCGTACCCAAAAACAAAACGGTGACCCCCAAAGGCACCCTGTTGCTAGTGCCTTCCTCAGAGGTATGGATTCTTGCACAGGTGATGACCGTCATTTTCCTAATGCGTTAGGTTAAGTTTGGCCTAGCAATGTGGCACAACTTTCGCAGAGTGCATGTAATGGCGTAGGCACGCGAGTATAAATCTAGCAAAGTGCAATGCACAACGGATAATACCTCATTTCAGATTGCACCGTTAGGTTTCGCCAGCAGGATCAATAAAGCCATTACTTAAAACGAGGCCTTCGCGATGGAGTCTCGCAGCCCCATACATACATCACAGCAGGGGTTCATTGTAGTTCCTGAGACTTACTGCTCCCTCCGGGATTGTGCCTCGCGATTACGGCGCTGCTAAACAGTAAATACGTTGTGTTTGAGGCTGTAATTATTAGGTTGTTTCTTGTTTCCTTTTGCGGTTAAAGAGGGGAAAGTAAGTTTTTTTTCTCCTTTTCAAAGGTTTTAAGGGCATGAAAAAATTCATTATGATGATGAATAGATCATTCGTGTTGAAATTGGTTCCCACTTGTGAATAGCGTATTGTCGGGGTTCGCTTTATTTAGACTGTATCAGGTTCAAGGGAACACGCGCTATTGTAACACGTAGGGTCCTATTTAGTCGAATTTATTAGTCTTTATATAAGGTAACAATAGGGACCACTGTTAAAAAAAGCTTATTAAAACACACAAAGTGTTCCTCTCTATATTTCTTGCCTCAGAATAGGTATTGTCCCCAAATTTAGCTATGTTGCAATTCCAGAATGGAATTCGGTGCCTCTTATGTGAAGATAAGTACAAGACCTAGACATTTTCTTTATCAAGGAAGATCATATAATAATATGAGCTAAGAAAACGAATGGTAATTGTCAGTAAGGCTGTCTTTAACCGAGCTGAATCCTTCCATCGAAAATAAACAATAGGCTTTCGCTGACTTTGAAAGAAGAGCACATGTTGATGTTGTTAGCATGTGCTTATTGCCTTTGTTTATACATTTAACTGCAAGATGTTGCTGAAATTTTAGATCTGCAAAAAATCGACCTGTAAGAAATCCCTGAAAATCCTATGCAAAAATGTGAGAAAAAGCAAATAACGAAGGTGATTAGCAGAATGGAACCGTCCAGTCATTCACATCAAGAGTACCCTTTATTTATTTTCCCACTTCAGGTGAAAGAACACTTCTGGTCATTTTGAAATGGGACTGGAGTATCAAGAGTACTGAACAAATGCTATAGACTGAAGTCTTGTCCAACATTTTCAGATCTCTTTGGTGGGGGCCAAGTAAAGAAATCATCCCAGCCAGATCTGTTAATCCCTTTGAATCTTCAGTCTACCCTTAATCCCCTTTATGGCTTTTGCTAGGGCCTTTCACATTTCAATAATTTTCTGTATTATTCTTAGCAATAGGTAATAAGACTATTTTGGTCTCTTTCTTTTAATGTTTCCTTTCTACACAGTGCTGATAAGAATGAAGGTAATAATAACAATAATGTATTAAATGCATGCCCACGCATGCCCTACCCGCCCGCAAGCGCAGACGCACGTACAAACACAATTTGAGTAATATTTTCGTTCCTTTGTAAGCTATAGGCCACTTGAGGGAATGTGTTACTTTTAATCCCCCTCGAAGTTGCATCTATCGTTCGTGATCTGTAAAAACGCCAACACACCGGTCTTAATGTACTGCGTACGTTGTTTTACACTAAGTTTGACTGAACTACTGGTATATTGCTTTTTTAAAAGACTTGTTATTGCATGCAAATAAAATTAATTTTGATTGATTTTCAAGTTCACTAAATTTGGATCTTTCCTAGGTAGTGACCCCAAGCCACGGTCTTTTCTAGGAGAGGGGTCGTTATCTAGAATTAATATTTCTTGGGGGTCATTATCTTCATGATATTTACAGTCTTATGTTTTTACGGTCATCCCCAACGGGCTTGTACTAAACACGCCGCTAAGGTGGGTACACACCGGGTTAAAACCCATGGGGGTCACTAGCTAGGAAAGATTCTTAAATTTTCCAATAACCACATTAGCGCACACACATGAATTTACTTAACTATGCAGACACACGCCCACCTTATGTATGAACACACACGAAAATGCCTCTGTGTGAATTGTATGTTTATGCTTATAAATTGGTATGCAGTGAAGCTAGATTTTAGAAGTCATCATCATATAATTGAGGTCTAATGATAAAGGCGGCATTGAATTTATCCAAAACTGCATCCATTCTTGCGGAATTACTCCAGTTTTCTCGTGTAATTGAATCCAGAGATTCCCTTAGAATTACCGGCTGGTTATCCGTTGTGCAAATTATTTGGCCGTGATTCAAAAACATGCACACACAAATTATATATATATATATATATATATATATATATATATATATATATATATATATATATATATATATATATATATATATATATATAAAATATATACTCACATATATATTATATATATATGTTAGCTGAGAGCAGACCTGTGTATAAATATCAGTAATAATGTAACTTGTATTAACTAAAGGTCAATTCTTGATTCGCAATCACTTTGATTTAAGGGCTGACCCCTCCGAAGAGATGCTTACCATACTCTTTTGCACTGTGGTTAACTTACTTAGATCCAGACATGTTGGCTGCATTGTATTATGTCGCTTCAGTGTATTGCATGGACAGATTATTTAGATTGTATGTGACCCAATTCATTTGCATGTGCTTTGTAGAGCAACTGAAATTTTTATTTTCTGTATATTCCGTTTTCTGATTTTAATGGGTAATTTTCTCTCCAGAATTGTCTTTCATATCGCTGTCGTTCCTGCTTGAATAAATACTCACACACATACACATATACATATACATATTATATATATATATATATATATATATATATATATATATATATATATATATATATGTATGTATGTCTGTATGTATGTATGTATGTTGTATGTATGTATATATATATATATATATATATATATATATATATATATATATATATATATATATATATATATATATATATATATATATATATATATATATATATATATATATCAACTATTACTATTATTTTTTTATAGTAAGCCTAAAATGGGTTAGTCGATGGCTTTATTATTATTATTATTATTATTATTATTATTATTATTATTATTATTATTATTATTATTATTGTGTAATAAAAATACACAATTATATAGTAAATATATTACTATGTAAAATATGATTGTGGATTTTTATTACACAGATTGTTTTTCCCGAGATTGTAAATCTCTTAGCATTATTATTATTATTATTATTATTATTATTATTATTATTATTATTATTATTATTATTATTATTATTATTATCATCATTCGGACTTGCTCCTATCGAGTAATTTTATTTAAATTCGTAGCTACTTACGCAGGCGCTCGTAAGTCTTGTAATTACTTAATTATATGTGGTAAATGTTCCTAACGCGAGCAGGTAATTAAAGCTTATAATTTATTGAAATTTGATTTTACCGCCGTGCAAGAGTGAAAGCGCATGAATAAGGTATGAGGCTCAAGTATGCATCGAATCGCTTGGTAAAATTTTCCCCAGAGAATTAAAACTATTCTTGTTTTATTTAAGCTCATTAAGCATTAGTTTTAACATTAGTTTTAATTTGAGAGTGACTTTCTTTTGGATACTGTTTTGTTCGCCATCTTGCCAGGCAAATAATTCGCTGGTAGTTATGTTTAGGGGTTTAGGGTTGATGTATAAAGTTTTCTCCTGTATTTTAGTATCAGGAAACCCCTTTATTTATTTATTTTTATTTTCGCGAAAAGAATTTTGAAAAATTTTTGCAAGCAGGATTACGACTAGGCAATATGAATATCCCTACCCGTTTGTTTCATTTTATTATTATTATTATCGTTATTTTGTGTGGGTGTGTAATGTTCCATATCAGAAATATTCTTAACCTTCCTCTTCCAAAAGCTTGGTTTGCAGATCTACAATGTTCGGGCCATTTAACAAGACAGCTTCCCTCAACCGCTTTGTGGGTGTCATTGTATTTTCATAAATAATTTGAGGTACTTGGAAACACTTACAGAAAGTTCGTTTTTCCGTTCAAGGGTTTAGGCGACTTAACTGCGGAGTATTTTTGCTTTCTTTTCAAATTTCATTATCTTGGCCCTTTGGAATGCTAGGATTATTTTATATTAATAAATTCTTTCCTTCTACAGTATTGATTTGGAATAACTTGGTTTCCGATTTTTCTAATATCTTACCTCATATATGTCGCTTATTCCAGATATCATTAATATCTGACACAATAGTTCAGTTAGCTTACGGTGCATTCTGTATAAAATTGCGTACTTCTGATCATCCTTTGCATTCTGATCTTCCTAGATTATTCAATGTGCCACTTACAACTAGGTATGACCCTTCCTTAGGTTAGGTTCAGTACCATACAGTTTTGTACAGGTTTTATTCTGCTGTGACGGACTTGTAGAATGATCTTCAAATGATGCAGCTGAATCGCTGGAATTTCTGAAATTCGGTTATTTGAATTTCTGAAATTCAGTTACTGGAATTTCTGAAATTTAATTACTGGAATGTCTGAAATTCAGTTACTGGAATTTCTGAAATTCAGTTACTGGAATTCCTGAAATTCAGTTACTGGAATTTCTGAAAATTAATTACTGGAATTTCTGAAATTCAATTACTGGAATTTCTGAAATTCATTTACTGGAATTTCTGAAATTCAGTTACTGGAATTTCTGAAGTTCATTTACAGGAATTTCTGAAATTCAATTACTGGAATATCTGAAATTCAGTAACTGGAGTTTCTGAAATTCAATTACTGGAATTTCTGAAATTCAATTACTGGAATATCTGAAATTCATCTACTGGAATTTCTGAAATTCAGTTACTAGAATTTCTGAAATTCAATTACTGGAATATCTGAAATTCAGTAACTGGAATTTCTGAAATTCATCTACTGGAATTTCTGAAATTCAGTTACTGGAATTTCTGAAATTCATTACTGGAATTTCTGAAATTCAATTACTAGAATTTCTGAAAATTAATTACTGGAATTTCTGAAATTCATTTACTGGAATTTTTGAAATTCATTTACGGGCATTTCTGAAATTCATTTACTGGAATTTCTGAAATTCAGTGACTGGAATTTCTGAAACTCAGTCTTCACGCAAAACCTTTATTGTTGGGCAAGCAGACCTGAGGAGTCCCATTTCATAACTCATGGTCAGTTATCGGCGTTGGACCCAGTCCTTTTGGCATCCTACCACGCTTTTCTCTTTCCCTTCAGATCTGGGCTAGGTAAGAGCATCGGTTTGCCTGTCCTGCCGCCATCTGCATAAAACCCCTCTCTTCAATCACAGCTCGCCTCGTGTTCCATTTCTTCTGGGTTCTAACGACTCCTTAGTCCATTTCCTCACTTTTTCCTCTCATCATTCTTTCATGGCTACAACTTCTCCCTATCAGTGGTGTTCGACAATGGTGCCGTTACAGTAGTTCTACATATCAGACATTTATTATTATTATTATTATTATTATTATTATTATTATTATTATTATTATTATTATTATTATTACAAGTCAAGGTGAAACTGCAGTTAAGAGAGTCAGCTGCTTGACTGTCGTTAAGCACAGAGTAATTCCAATAGTTTTGTAACTTTTCAAGTCTGAAATAGAAATTATCACGGGCAGCTGCTTGTATTTGGTTCAGAGAATATAAAAATATTCAGCATTAATGTTTTCTTGTTATGGTTATTTGTAGTTATTTATGTTTATTTTGCTTTATATTTTTCATTGATTTAATGTGGTATTTACATCCTTATTAATCAATTTAATAATCACAAGTAGATATTTTCTGATCGCGTACCCTTGCATAAGGTATGATAGCTTTTTTTTTATTACGTTTATTATTAATACGTGGAGATGGACTCTTTTAATGTCGTTTGTATGTTTATGTACTTTCAATTTAGGTTTTCCGTTGGTTTGATATTGTATTCTTGACCTTGACCATACATATATACAATAATCAAAGAAAGATGTTTTTGTATAATTCTGATAAGAAAAGAAAAACCCATCGCTTAGCCTTGCATGATTTGGGAAGGCTTCTTTATATTTGGACGTCGGAGCGTTCAGGATAATGATATTAATTATTCAGCCGCCGTAATGACCGCAAGGAAATCAGCGTCATGCAAACTATGTCATCTCATGCATTTACCGGTTGCCAGCGCGGTTTATTTTCCGGGCAATTTCTCCTTTTCATTACTTTCCTGCCTTCAAGTGCCAGCCTTATTATTAGCAGGCAATGCCTCATAGGTCAAATTGCACCCCTTCTCTTTGTAGTCACCTTTGACCTCCTTCCCACGACTAATCGCCCTGACCTATCATGCAAGGAACCGACACCTGTGCCAATTATGGAAGTCATCAGCGAATTCGCCGCTCCTGAAGTTGATGAATCGTCAGCAAATTATGTTGCGGAGGAATTCTCTCCTCTCCTTCTCGTGCCCTTTGTTGTAAGAGGGATTTCAGCCTTGCTCTTGGTCAAATTCGCTCGTTGGAAGTATGCAGTATACCTAACTTTTTTTTAGCTCGTCCGAGCTTAAAGCTCAAGGTAGCTTTTCTAATCAAACTTGTCTTGTATCTGCATGTGCATGTATGTGTGTATATATATATATATATATATATATATATATATATATATATGAATATATATATATATATATATATATATATATATATATATATATATATATATATATATATATATAATATATGTGTATGTGTGTGTGTGTGTGTATACTGTATATATTAAAGGACGTTTTAATTGAAGGTGGGTTCTATGGTCAATAATTATTTTGGCTGGTCGGGAAATGCGCATGATTCCTTTAATAATTGGTTGTTATAATAGCCGCTTAACGTCTAGTAAAAGAAATTAAAACAGTGAGAGCTGATGAAAATGATAACGCAATAAAATTAATTATTCTACGAGAACGGGAATAGAACATGACAAGGAAAATTCGCAAATGATACAAGTTTCTCATCGAGGCCATCAGTTGAATATATGGTGTTTGATCCTCAAAAGTACGTATGATTTTTAAGCAATTTTATTCTCATTCTATGTTAGATTGGTGGTCATATTTTAATTAAGAGAGAGAAAATTTTATTTATACCTTGTTATTCTCTTATTTCTTTCCAGCTCTTCTTGATCCCTTGCTTGTTTGTTTCCGTTTGATGGATTAACATCGCTTTTGCATAACGGTTTGGAAATTTTTTTTTTTAGAGATTCAACGAAACCCTGAAACCTCACTGGTTAATTTTTCTATAATGTCTTATCAGAGCTGAAATAAAAAAAAAAGCTGTTGCCTGTTAGTTTTAGATAAGGCTAAGTTTAGAACTTGAAAGGCCAGAGCATGTTAAAAAATTTTTTTTTATAATGGATACTTCAAAACTCTTTAGCCGAACTAACGTGAGATGCAGAGGTAACAGAACCTTTTTTCTATTTTGATATTTGGTCTTACATAAAATTTTAGAAATGATGGCCACGAGGTCGAAAATTTTAACGGGTCTTCTTTCTCGCATTTTTCCTGGAAAAACTGAAATATAAATAGAAAGCTTTTTTTTTTTATCTCTCTGATGTTTTATCTTTCTGATTTTCATTATGTTTTCCTTAAATCATATCATCTTTCATTTACCTCCATTATATACGACGCCTTTCCACCAGGGATAATATCTTTTGATCGTGTAATCTGCTTTAGCAAAGTTTCCAGCGAGATGAATTTCTCTATCCGTGAACGAGGATTTTACTACCTGGCGCCAGTCGATTGATCCCGGAGTTTTAACTAGATTTGAGCGTTTTACATAAGTCTGGCAGATTCGAGAGAATTTCCGCGAATCTGTTTGTACTGACTGACCTCGCCTGCAGAGTGCAGTGATCGTCTTCTGTTTAGTTAACCGATAATCAACATTCCGTCAGAATATTAGGCGTAATTTTAAGCTATATTATTTAATATGTAGTATATTGAGGTAAATTACGTGGGAAAAATATACACACGTGAATATAATGTATATATACTTATATATATCTTATATATATATATATTATATATATATATTATATATATATATATATATATATATATATATATATATATATATATATATATATATATATATATATATATACTATCGTGTGTATAATATTGAGGAGACAGGTAGGATTGGTGAATAAATTGATAGCAAACTCCACATTCATAATTCTATACTTTCAATGTCTGTTTTTGTTTATTAGAAAATTTCTTTCTCGTTAGTGAATCATATAATTAGCTTATGAGATCCATCACTGGCGACAAAATATTTCTTAAAACTTTATTTTTATTTTATCATGACTGAGTTGGAGCTGACAGTATTAATTTTCCGGATCCTTAATAACAACTTAATTCATAAGTTCGTCAAGTTAATCGAATGTCATCGAAATTAAGTCATTACGTGATAAGAAACTGGCTCTTTGATATTGATGTCCTCCTGTTATCAGAGTTTTTCACAATTAAGCTTTTACAGTTTTCACGACTTGATACACCTTGTGTGTGTGTGGTACACCTCTGCTTCTCTGGGTGTTGTTGGCCTCGGGGAGTTACACCTCCTGATGTAGTGGCCTTTCCTGGACCCTAATAAACCTTAGTAAGCCTATCATTAGGCTAATTTGCACCGTCTTCATTTTGGTGTTTCCCCTCCAAGGTTCAGGAATAGCTTCATTCTCAGTTTCTGGATTAAAGTAAGGCCTATCTCACTAGCCACAAACACAGACAAGTAAAAAATGCGCCGAAGTCTCTTAGGCGCAATCGAGTTTTCTGTAGAGCGTATAATCAAGGCCACCGAGAGTAGATCTATCGTTCGGTGGTCTCGGTATAATGCTGTATGAGCTGCGGCCCATCAGACTTTAACCACGGCTCGGTGGTGGCCTGTCCTGTATCGTTGTCAGAAGCTCGGTTATAGCTAACTTTAACCTTAAATAAAATAAAAACTACTGAGGCTAGAGGGCTGCAGTTTGGTATGTTTGATGATAGGAGGGTGGATGATCAATATATCAATTTGCAGCCCTCCAGCCTCTGTAGGTTTTAAGATCTGAGGGCGGACAGAAAATGTGCGGACAGAATAAAGTGCGGATGGACAGACAAAGCCGGCACAATAGTTTTCTTTTACAGAAAACCAAAACACAAAAGACAAAGTTCCCTTACAGATCTCCCATTAAATTTCCTCTTTGTAGCAAATGGCAGTTGGAATTCTTTATCATTTTTTGGGTAAAAATCTATAGGAGAACACACTTTATTGACCATGCAATCATAATTACTATTTTTTCGAGGACAACACTTAGTTATCCAAAAGATACAGTGTGTTCCAGAATGGTTATTTTACTTAATTATTATTGAACAGTTAGAGGGCAACACAACTTCGTACAAACTTCTGTGAGGTACATCATGCATATGAAGTGTGATAACAACTAGTATCTAATTTTTATCAGTTAGTTCAAGAAAATAATATTGTAATTATATATATATACAGTATATATACATATATACATATATATGTATATATACGTATACATATATGTATGTGTGTGTATACATACATACTCATATAGAACTTCCACACAATACAGTACAGCAATCTTCAGTTTGTTAAAATTAAGGACATGTATATATACACACATACATACATACACATATATTATATATATGTATGTATGTGTATGTGAGTGTGTGTGTCTGTGTGCCTCTTTGTGTATTCCTGTGTGTGTGTGTGTATTTTAATTTGATTCCAGTAGAATGGGAAAGTTCCCAGAGGGGAAGTTTCCCACGGTTTCACACCAAAGTTTGATATGTTTATCGTTCATTTGCATATCGTGGCTCCATTTGCCGTGTCAGATGTTGTTCTGATGGATTTTTACCATTTTGAATTTGTGGTGTAAATCATAACAGTAGCGTTTTCTAGCTTGCATTTCGTTATATATATATATATATATATATATATATATATATATATATATATTATATATATATATATATATATTATATATATATAAATTATATATATACATATATATATATATATATTTATATATATATAATTATATATATGTATATATGTAATATGTATATGTATGTATATATATATATATATATATATATATATATATATATATATATATATATATATATGTGTGTGTGTGTGTGTGTGTGTATGTGTGTGTGTGTGTACTATATGATTTTTTTGAGAAATGGCTGCACTAGAAGGTTGTAAATTGCTTTAAATAAGCAACTTGTTATGAAGAATTGTTTGCAATGTCTTACAGTAATAACAATATACTTAGAGGCCAAAAGCCAACTAGAAATTTTACTTGTTACATTACACTTGCACCAGATAGAGATCTCTTTCGTTGTGTTTAGTTGTTATTTAACTTTTCATCAATGTTTCACAAATATGCTTAGTATTTGTCTAGTTTGCTTGAATTCTGGTCTCTATGATTCTGACGAAAATTGTCGTGATTCCCTTTCATGAACTGGAAGAGCCATCGGGCTTGTATCAGGTAATTAATTTTTTTGGTCGTGTACACAGACAGAGCACACAATTGCAGTTGTCAAATAGATCTTCACCAAACAGAACTGAAGTAGGACCGGGCTTTTGTGACCTCTGGCTTGTTCATGCTTGCATGTCTGTATGTTTTGTTAATGGATTTCAAGATGAAAGTACAGTGAAGAGTGTTTGCTGCCTGCTTGTTTTATCTACTCGTTTATCTTAGCGTGATAATGCTTGTGTTTATCGCGACGCCTATTACTCAGAGGCGACATCTGTGCGTGATGTGTCATTTTGCCATGTCACACCCAACATTACATGTGTTTGTGCACGTAATATCTAGCCGTTTATCTATGCTAACATCATAATTACCGCCGACACGTTCGTGACGGTACGATAAAAATCGGCTCCCGAGTAAATACACATAACAATAAGGACATAATGGAGTGGGCTAAATAGTGGCCCCCCACCCCCAATTTTACTTTTTTTTTTTTTTACAGGAAGTAGTTGTACGTGTTGAAACTACATGATTTGCAGCTCATGGGAACTTTAACAAATGTCTGGAAAATTTTTATGCTGCCACATCTTTGAACTTATGTATACGTAATATAAGAGTCAGGTGATGGAAGATATTCAGTAATAATTTTTCGTTCATTTTATATTACGAAGCGAAGACACTTGTGTAATCTACTAAGGTTACACAAGTTTCATATCATCATAAATCTTCTAATTTCCCTTAAAATTGCCTACATTGTATCCCTATCACTCCTGTCATGAAATTTCTTGAGTGTCTAGTTTGTCAAATTTAGTTTTTCCTCTTTGCGCTCGAACTTCCCATACGACTGGTTCTTCAGAACCTTGATCCACATATTTTTCTTCTCTTCGTTTGAAAGTGACACTTTGTTTCCTCTATCAAAACCATTTCATGCATCTTCTTCCCAGGTATACGAAGCAATGTTAGGCCCTTGTAAATTCTTCCTCTTTACGATATTATTTTTTCAGTCATAAAATTGGGCGTTTTTCCTCTCTCCTATTCTCCTGGAACTTTTCCCTCACCTAGATAAACGTTACCGTATTTTTACACGGATCTCTCTCTCTCTCTCTCTCTCTCTCTCTCTCTCTCTCTCTCTCTCTCTCTCTCATAAGCTTACAGTCATGGAACTCAACGAATATATTCATAAACACAGATATATCCGGAAAAAATGCATTGTAAATCTATTCTTTTAAAAAGAGTATAAGGGATGAAGACCTTGAAATTGAAGAGTATAAAATGTAGATTTGTAAGTGAAGCGATGCTGCACCGAGAAATCAAGATTGTTGAATTTCGCAATGTAGATGTTGGAAAAATCGTGGCCTGGCCAAGCTGAGACACTAACTGGAATGAGATGCTCTCTCTCTCTCTCTCTCTCTCAGCTCACTGGGACAACTTAAGTTTAACCAAGTTATGAAGGGTAATACGAAAAGTGCTTTTCGTCCGTGTATCAGAAAATGGCCATTTTAAAAGTTGAAATAAATTTGATATTTTGTACAAACGAAATTCAAGTGGAATCAGTAGTAATAAAACTTGACTCCTACTTTGAATTCGAATGATGATTTTTATAAATTTATTAGTCATTATTTCTTACGTTGTAAGACCAACCAACCTTATATAAATGTTAAAAGATGAAATGGCCTGTTTGTTGCAAATGTCTTTTTCGTAATGGATTAGTGACATGTAAAGCTATGTTTTTTTCTTACGCTTTACTTCTTTTTTCCGGAAAATACGAAGAGTCGGCTTTAAGGTCCCAAGGTGCCAGGAACCAGAGTCAGTTTTAGGAACCAGAGTCAGTTTGGCCTTTTATTGGACTGGGGTTTGTCTTTCTTTGCAAGACACATCTCTGTATTTACCTGGAAGATGGTTTCCGTGAGAACTTATTGTCATTATGATTAATATTTGACAAATAATGCTGATTTTGATTAAGAATTTTACCTCCATCATCCTCTCCTTTAATCATTCTCCGAGTCACTCACAAATCTCCAAAATGAGCGCTGTCCTCACATGCCCCATTCGAAAGGTGCCAAAGACTTTACTTGCCGTTTGGTACGAGGTCGGAGTCGAGGGGGAGTCCCGGGTAGAGGAGGCATAGAGACTGTATTGGAGAGGCGTGTGTGCATAAGGGCCTCCTTGGGAAAATCTTCGTATCGTAAAAAGTGGATAGCGAGGTGCCATTCTCCACCCATTTGGCATACTTCCGGCTCGGAGCAGCTGGTGGCACTCTCATTGGTCCCCCTGTCCAATGGTAAAATTCGAGTTGGAACATTCATTTCTCTCTCTCTCTCTCTCTCTCTCTCTCTCTCTCTCTCTCTCTCTCTCTCTCTCTCTTCCCCAATAGCCAAATAAATGGGTCTCTTCCTTTTTCTTCCCCCCCCCTCCCTCTGTTTGAGAAGAGAAAGAATAAAAAGAGAAGAAATGGCTCTAAATGAAATTTTCATCTTGGACAGATTTCGTCGCCATTTCTCTTTATTTGTGGGATAGGAATATTGGTCCGCGAGCTGAATGTTTATGCATCATCATCGGTGCAATTTTCTCTTTCATTTACTGATGCTTGAATACATCATGTTTATGCACATGGCGCATGAGAGAGGCATTTACTCCAACTGGTGGCTGCTTGGTGTCTTTATTCAAGTTGATCTGTGTCTGTCTTCCCGAGGAAGGATAATTTCTCCCAGTTTTCGACTTTCTCTTAAGTTGAGGTTTGGTAATGGCGAATGCTGTCTGTCATTGGCCGTATGTTCCAACCCCGTATGGGGGTAGTGCCGTCATTGCACCTCATGCGGTGCACTGTAGGCGTTACTTAAGGTTCTTTGCAGCGTCCCTTCCGCCCCTACTTGCAATCCCTTTCATTCCTTTTACTGGACCTCCGTTCATATTCTTTCTTCCAGCTTACTTTCCATCCTCTCCTAACAGTTGTTTAACAGTGCAACTGCTTTGAGGTTTTCCTCCTGTTACACCTTTCAAACCTTTCTACTCTCAATTTCCCTTTCAGCCGCTGAATGACCACGTAGGTCCCAGTGCTTGGCCTTTGGCCTGAACTCCATGTTCCATTCCATTTATAACTATGTGTGATTGTGGTTTAAGTTCTGAAACGAATGAAAGCAGTAAAAGCATAAACTAAAAATTTAGATACAATAGAATTGGTTGACGGGATTGAAATTTGTTATTTAAAGATTTCATTTGTTTTATGAAATGCGTGCGTGTGTGTGTGTGTGTGTGTGTTGTGTGTGTGTGTGTGATGTAGAACAGAAACAACGGTAGAACGACTAATTAGGCCACCTACTATTTTTGTTTTCTCTTTAGATTATTTTAAAGGAATTTTCCAAGCGTCGGCATTTAAAAAGCTTCATTAATGTTAATGGAAGCAATTCAGACTTAATGCGAAGATATATATAAATGAATGTTTCGGCTTTTAATTCATTCAGCGGCCCCTAACTTTTCCCTCACCGAGAGAAGTAGGTGCATATGCAAATTCACCTCATAGTAAAGTATAACGGCGTAATTTCATGCATAATTAGCATCATTTGTTTGCGAGATGGCCTTGAAAGGGTCCTCAGTCTTAGTTACGGCAAATGAATTGGGCTTTCGCCATGGAAGTAAAGTATAGCGCTGCGCTGCGCCTCGGAAAGAAAAGCCAGTGATCGCTTAGTCTTCCCGGTAACGTTGCACAGGAGTTGCGTCCTCTCTCTCTCTCTCTCTCTCTCTCTCTCTCTCTCTCTCTCTCTCTCTCTCTCTTCTTTTTCTTTCTCCCTCTGTTTG
Source organism: Macrobrachium rosenbergii (assembly GCF_040412425.1). NCBI lineage: Eukaryota > Metazoa > Arthropoda > Malacostraca > Decapoda > Palaemonidae > Macrobrachium > Macrobrachium rosenbergii. Next base: position 51,800,509 of record NC_089754.1, read on the forward strand.
AGAAGAGAAAGAATAAAAGAGAAGAAATGGTGAATAGCAGTCGGTTATTTGTTGTATTGGTGATATATTTATTCTTTCGGTCATTTTTTTTCAAATCTGAATTATGATACAAGAGAGAGTCCAATCTGTCTTTATTCGTTGATCTGTGTCTGTCTTCTCGAGGAAGGATAATTTCTCCCAGTTTTCGACTTCTCTTAAGTTTAGGTTTGTAATGGCGAATGCTGTCTGTCATTCTCTCAGTGTGTCATTGCACCTCATGCGGTGCACTGTAGGCATTACTTAAGGTTCTTTGCAGCGTCCTTCCGCCCCTACTTGCAAACCCCTTTCATTCCTTTTACTGACCTCCGTTCATATTCTTTCTTCCAGCTTACTTTCCATCCTCTCCTGACAGTTGTTTAACAGTGCAACTGCTTTGAGGTTTTCCCTCCTGTTACACCTTTCAAACCTTTCTACTCTCAATTTCCCTTCAGCCGCTGAATGACCACGTAGGTCCCAGTCCTGAACTCCATGTTCCATTCCATTTATTATGTGATTTGTTTAAGTTCTGGAAACGAATGAAAGCAGTAAAAGCATAAACAAAAATTTATATACAATAGAATTTTGACGGGATTGAAATTTGTTATTTAAAGATTTCATTTGTCCATGAAATATTTCTACTAAAATCTTTAGATTATTTTTATAATGAAGATGAATGGAATCTCGGACTTAATGCGAAGATATATATAAATGAATGTTTCGGCTTTTAATTCATTCAGCGGTTAACTTTTCCCTCTCGAGAGAAGTAGGTCATATGCAAATTCACCTCATAGTAAAGTATAACGGCGTAATTTCATGCATAATTAGCATCATTTGTTTGCGAGATGGCCTTGAAAGGGTCTCTCAGTCTTAGTTCAAATGAATTGGGCTCTCGCCATCTATCTCTCTGCTCTCGGATGAATACCAGCTTAGTCCTCTCTCTCTCTCTCTCTCTCTCTCTCTCTCCGTTATGTTTTATCGATGATATTTTCATTCTTTCTTTCTCCAAATGAATTATTTCAATGTTGTATCGGTGAATTATAATGATTAGATGAAGATGACATCTGCGTTCCGTGTTACCGTCAGATTAGTCCGTTATGTTGTATCGGTGGTATTTTCATTCTTTCCCATATATTTCAAATCTGAATTATAATGAAGATGAGTATCTCTCTCTCTCTCTCTCTCTCTCTCTCTCTCTCTCTCTCTCTCTCTCTCTCTCTCAGATGAATAGCAGTCCGTTATGTTGTATCGATGATATTTTCATTCTTCCCCATATATTTCAAATCTGAATTATAATGAAGATGAATATCTGCGTACCGTGTTAGTTAATCCCCATCCTTCTCTCTCTCAAATCTGAATTCTGTCTCTCTCTCTCTCTCTCTCTCTCTCTCTCTCTCTCTCTCTCTCTCTCTCTCTCTCTCTCTCTTCCATTTGTGTCATAACAGACTCCACGGAGATTAGAAAAAAATATCAGGAATTACGTCAGGAATTACATGAACATTCTCGATTTTTCATTTGTGACTTTATCAAGAACACCATATCGGTTGCGAGTAGATTGAGCCTAGATTTAAATTTTATTATATATTTTCCTGAAGTTCTGGTATTTCGAGTTCCTGAAAGGAAGGTCCACTAGCGATAAGTTTTATTTACTGTGAACTGACCTTTTTCCCTTAAACTTGCCACGTACATTTATTTCAGACAAGTAATATGCTAGCAGTTAGGATTGTGAAGTAAGTAAAAGGGCTGTATTGCAGTGTTTAGCTGTTATAAAAAATGAAATTAGTAAGTCTTTGCACACACACAGGCATTACATAAATACACACATGCATTACCATGCAATACGCTATTAACTTTTCAGTTCCGTAACACTTTTGATACGTTTTCTGCTGAAAACCTTTTATCGTGCAATGAGGAAACTTCTTCCACGTCAGGATTCGCACCTGGCTAGGGGAAAAAAATACTCCAGCACTCACCCAGAAGATTTCATAAATTTCAGGCAAAGTGAAAAAAAAAAAAATTGCCTAACTTTGTTATCAAAGCGATGATCGGCCTTTTTTAGTGGAAATGAAGCATATGCTAATTCGACTGATATAATGTCGATGTATGAGCGTGGTTTCGTTTCTTACTGAATCGTCGTTTCTCTTAATATACAGTAGATCTGATTACTTCGTAGTGGTTTGGAGGGAAGGTTTGTTCTTTTCATTCCCAAGTTCGGATTAAAGGTTTTCTGTGGAAAACTTTAAATATTAACGATTGGAAAATATTGGTTTATTGCATCACGGTCGTTGTATTGACAAAGATCTAGTAAAGGTGATATATATATATATACTATATATATATATATATATATATATATATATATATATATATATATATATATATATATATATATATATATATATATATATATATATATATATATATATATAAAAGTTTATTTTCATAAGCATGTATTCCTTGCAAGAGAATGGTTCCACAGTGTCTTAAATATTAACCGATCAGATGTGTAGTTAAGCTCTTTTCAGGTTCCTTCGCGAATATTTGGAAAAGTACAGATGAGGACCATTAAGTTCTCGAATGAGGCAATTACAGTCAAAGAAAAATGAATAGAATGTCGATATATAAGGAGAGGGGGAGAAAAACTAGAATAAACGATAATGAACGAGCAGCCATGTAATAGATTTACGCAAAGGTCTTTTGAGAAAATTGCGCCTCTTGTTAGAGCGCCCATTCGAAAAAGATTCGACGCTGAGAAACGGAGGGGCTAGTCACCTAAATTTTTCCCCCAGCAGATTAATGATAGATCGGGGAATACGAATTTCCTTAACTTGTAAAGTGACTAAGATAAAATACCAGGCCGTGGCCTGTTTAGCGAAGAATGGGAGGAAAAAGAAGCGTGTACCTTGGCTGGGATAAATTTCCGATTGCGAGCGGCTGAAACATGGTCTATTGCAGTGTCGTGATTGCGACTTGAATCCAGGCAGCTGTACGTTCCGCTTATGTTTTTGTGTGTGTTTCCAGTTCGAGAGTTTTGTTTCCTGCTAATTTCGTCAGACTCATTCAAGCATTCAGAATCTGTGGTTATGTAAGGTACTGAACACTGTTGGTTTAGTAAAACCCACAAAATGAGAATTCATGTAGATGGTAGTGATAAATGGAATTTGCATAGGTGTTGTCTGTCTTCACCAAGCATTATTATTATTATTATTATTATTATTATTATTATTATTATTATTATTATTATTATTATTATTATTATTATTATTATTATTATTATTCTACAGGGCACACTAACCATAGTTGGAACGGCAGAATTTAGTAAAGCAAGGGCCTTAATGAGATAGATGGTATAGGCTGGTCTTAAAATATCTAAATGTAAAGGATGTTCAGAATTGTGGAATCACACAACATGAAAACACTCTGGGTGGGAAAATGGCACTCTAACCCCTTTGAATAAGATGTCGTGTTATCTTGATTATAATTATATTAGCAATTATTATTTATAAAATATTCGGATAGGATTATCCACTCCCTCTCCGAATATATTGTCATTACATCTTCTTATCTACGTAAATGTTGTGTAAGACTTTTAATATCTCATACCACCTCAGTCCCTCTCTTTACCCCCAACCTCCCACCCTTACCCCAACGGCTGTCCAAATGATTTTTGCCCGAATACATAAAATTCCTCCCGGTTATCGACTACCTGTAAGGGGGGGGGTCGAATTTCCCCTCTCCCTCCACAAACATCTACTTAATTTATCTTATATATATATATATATATATATATATATATATATATATATATATATATATATATATATATATATATATATATATATATAATTATATAATTCTCAAAATTCCCACAAAGTTAGACTTACATCGATTTTTACGCTTTGATATAAACTTTGTCTGGCTTAAAGTTTGCGTATGACACCGTCTATCCATTGTAAATAGCTTTTGTATTTCTCTCTAATTGCCAGTCTTTAAAAGTCCAGCACAAATCTGTCATATATTATTGTTTATATCTTATATATCGTCTGTGAGTACTCCGGTATTGAGATTCTGTTTTTTCCACTTTTGTAACTTTAAATAAGCCTTTCACAAGTCATTCTCACTGTTAAAGCTAACCTCTATTAACGAATAATATACACACAAGCGCTCAAAATATGGCGCGCATTTGCGCTCCGCCACGTGTCGCGCCAGATCTCGTGCTGTTGTTTCATACGTCGAGATTTGGACTCGCGAGTTTTTGCTTTTATGACCCTGGTCTCTTCACCGTAGGTCATAAACTGGATTTCGCCTGGGAATGATTTGGCTGGCATGTACGTTGCTGCTTTAGGGAGCGGTAACTAAATTGGAGTTTTTTTTTTTTCTCCTCTGTTGGGAACACGCGTGTTGAAATTTTATGTGTACCATACATGCACACATAGACATGCATACACATACATATACATAGAGATATGTATATGAATATATATGTGTATGTATATGTATGTTACTGTATATATATATATTTATATATATATATATATATATATATATATATATATATTTATATATTTATATATTTATATATATATACATACATATATATAGATGCACGTTCATCTTTGATCGAACCAAAAGTTAGATGATGAATTCAGTAGAGGTTGTTCTGTTGTTTTTGCAGAAAATACCTCCTGAGAGTCTCTACTTGTATTTCACATTCTAGCATCATTAGGCTATTTTTCAACAATCATTATATTTCCTTGAATAGGTATATGTCTTTATGCGTTTTCTGTAATGATCTGTCTTGCAACTTTGAAATATATACGTCTCACTTTCCATGAGTTTATTTCTTTGATGAAGACTGTCCTCCTTCCTTACTTCAAACGTTTCGTAAATATAATGTCTTTCCTAATCTTACCGGTTGTTTATATAATGTCTTTCCTAATCTTACTGGTTGTTTTCGTTGATAATCACCTTCTGGAACATGTATCCTGATTCTGGGAACACTGAAGAGATGCGCTGCCCTAAAATGGAAAATTGCAGCAACTGCAAAATTTTCGAAATTGAGATATGCCACCTACTGGGCTCGTGAAACACTAATACACAAGTTACTGCAGTTTCAGAATGATTCCTCAGTACTTTTGGAAAATTGCAGCAACTGCAAAATTTTCGAAATTGAGATATGCCACCTATTGGGTTCGTGAAACACTAATACACAAGTTACTGCAGTTTCAGAATGATTCTTCAGTACTTTATTTAGGGGTTTCCTTTTGCAGTATCTGCAAAATCAGTAGTAAGGCCAGGGAAAACTGCAGTATCTACCATTTTTCTCAGTTTTGTATTTTTGCAGATACTGCAGTCTTCCAATTTAGGGGCAGTGGGTACTTGGGATTTTCCTTTTAGGTTATCATGAAAGCCTCTTCTGTTGTGGTTTCTGACAACCATTAAGGCATCCTGAGTTTTACAAAGTTACTATTGTCAAGTCACAATGTGACTGATCATTGCATTGTCGAAGAATTACTCATTAAATTGCTTGCTTTTCTCCTCCTGTCCAACTCCTTTCCGTTGGGTTGTAATTATAATTTCCTGGGAAAAACTTAAACTAACCCGGTCAGCGTCCGATGCCTCCTAGCGATTCATTCTGTCCTTGTGATGTCATTAATGACGAGGCTGCTCTGTCTTTTAGCAGTTTATTGTGATGTATAGTTTCTGGAAATATGTATGTTTTTGTATGAATAAAAAAGTGAGACTTTCTCTTTTGTATAAGTTCTCGCGTGAATTCCTAAAAACATATGCACTCGTACGTGTTAGTATGCATACACACACACATGTGTATGCATGTGAATGCGCATGTGCGTACGTATAACTTACAGGAACACATACATTAACTTTTCTTCATAGATACGTATAGGTGGACGAACAGCCGTCCCTAAGAATTTCTTTGATATATGTTAAGTGTCATGGGCTGCGATTCCACTGCATTCCAGGAATAATTCCAAGGAGCCAGGCGAGCAAGTCGCTGTGTCATCGTCTCTTGACAACTGGCAGAAGTGATGAAGTAGTCGAGTTATCTTGTTGACAGCCAATCACGGAATGCTGAGCTGGTAACGAGGGTTAATGTTCGAATATCCAAGTTACAGACACCATTGCAGTGGCGTTTTGGGCTGACGCTGAAAGGGCAGAGAAGATCTGGGTTCTTGGGTATGCCTTCGATAATCGTTACGTTTGGTCCCTTTTGATGTCAAGAGTTTATGTTTATAAGCATGTGTATATATACATGTATATGTGTGTGTGAGTAGAATCTATTGGTCACTTTTACCAGATACAGATAGCCACAGTGCCTGAGAGAAGTTAAGAGGGCATTGTGGCTATTACACACACACACACACACACACACACACACACATATATATATATATATATATATATATATATATATATATATATATATATATATATATATATATATATATATATATGTGTATATATGTGTGTGTGTGTGTGTGTGTGTATGATATGTACAACTGTAAGTATTTATGAATGTGTATTCATTGATATCATTTCCAGTTCTGAAACAGTTATGTAGTTAAAAGACTTTGTGTGTCAGCCTCGTCTAAGAGAAATTTGATGATGACCCACCCCGAAAGTAAAGAGACCAGACCAAATGCTGCCGAATTGCATGGATCGAAAGACCAGTGTTGCAGCGACGAACCCGTTGCTTTCACAGAATTACCAGCGAAATATTACCTATGCTAATGTCCAGTTACGTCAGTATTCGTTAGAGCTCGCGTTACCTTTTCGTAAGTCGAGAGCCCCAGTGAGCACCAGCTGCAGGGGAGTCTGAAATATCGGAAAAGACTGAGAAAAATAAATCGTTGTTTATATTCTTAAATTCCCGTAGGGGGATAGTGCCGTCAGCGCACCTCATGCGGTGCACTGTAGGCGTTATTTAAGGTTCTTTGCAGCGTGCCTTCCATGGACCGCAGTTGCCACCCCTTTCGTTCCTTTTACTGTAACTCTTTCATATTCTCTTTCTTCCATCTTATTTTCCTTAAGCCTCTCCTAACAATTGATTCACAGTGCAGCTGCGAGGTTTTCCTCCTGTTACACCTTTCAAACCTTTTACTGTCAATTGCCGTTTCAGCGCTGAATGACTTCAGAGGTCCCAGTGCTTGGCCTTTGGCCTGAATTCTCTATTCAGTTGTATTCAGTTCAATATTCTTAACGTTAAAATAAAAATAATGTAGCTCACAGTGTGTACTGTCGCGTACTGTTTGTGTCAAAAACTAACACCTACACATATAAAAAAAAATCATCCAGCTCCATTAAAAAAAAAAGTTCATGTAAAAATGGGTAGTTGGGGAATCCCCGGGTCTGCAGATAATTGCTAGACGATCTTTTTCATTTTCATCCTCATTGTTATTACTGTCAAGCTGTGAGGCAGACATTTTATGTCAGCAACCTGTAACAGACTACGTGTAAGGTAATGAAACATTCTTCAGATGGCAAACAAATACGATGACTGTCTGTCATACAGCCCCCCCAGCCTCGTGTGACCAATTTTCTGATAGTTGCATTGCGTGACGATTCTTCTTTTAGGCTAATAAAGGAAGCATTATCATGATGTTCTGTAATTTAACGGAACAAAACGGGGACACAAAGGATGCCGACCTCTTTATAAATACACGCTTTTTTTTGCATAAGTTAAAAAAAAAACTTTTGGCTATTTTTTTAAATAACGAAATAATTCTGCATCATCCTTTTTGATGTTGAAGTTACACTTGAGTGTCATTTTAAGTAGAAAAAAAAAAGTAAAAAATGCGGCGAAGTTTCTTTGGCGCAATCGAGTTTTCTGTACAGCCGCTACAGCGTATAATCTAGGGAACCGAAATAGATCTGTCTTTCGATAGTCTTGGTATAATACTGTATGACCCGGCCCATGAAACTTTAACCTCGCCCGGTGGTGACCTATCCTATATCGTTGCCAGAAGCACGATTATGGCTAACTTTAACCTTAAATAAAATAAAACTACTGAGGCTAGAGGGCTGCAATTTGGTATGCTTGATGATTGAAGGGTGGTTGATCAATCAATTTGCAGCACTCTAGCCTCAGCAGTTTTTAAGATCTGAGGGCGGACAGAAAAAAGTGTGGACAGAAAAAAGTGTGGACAGAAAAAAGTGCGGACAGAAAAAAGTGCGGAAAGAAAAAAGTGTGGACTGAAAAAGTGCGGACAGAAAAAAGTGTGGACGGAGAGACAAAGCCAGCACAATAGTTTTCTTTTACAGAAAAATGAAAAGAAGTTTTGGTTTTCTTTTTAAATACCGCAGCAACGCTCGGATATTCTTTAAAAATCGACAAATGGTTGTATATCACTTGAAGATAATGAATTATCTCTGCGATTGCCTTTTCAATAAAGGGAGTCGCATGGATGACGTTTTAATTAAGTAAACAATGCTCGGGTTTCATTGCAAACAGTGAAATAACGAATAATATCACTTGAATTAAATAAGCATTGCTCAATATCCTCTTTAGAAATTAGGAAGAGATTAATACTTAGATATTCCTTTAGTTCAGGAAGTCAGCTTGGAGAGGTGTGACTAAAATCGATCTTACAAACGAGGAGGAACCGACTTATGACAACAAAGAATTCTGATTAAATGCTTGAATAATGTACAGTTGAAGACTTTAATCACATTAAAAGACGGCTTTCAAATAACACCCATTCCTCTTTGGGTATAGGCATTTGAGAAATAGGCTATGAAAGTTTTGTTGAGGCGACTGTGTTGTGAGAGAACTTATAAAGATCTGCCATTTAGATTAGGTTCGTAGAAGAATGTACGAAATATCAGTATTTTTAACAGGGACCCTTTCTTTTAGTATTTCATCTCTCTCTCTCTCTCTCTCTCTCTCTCTCTCTCTCTCTCTCTCTCTGTCCCTTCCCGTAGCACGTTTACATTCAAGTACCGTTTACCGTACACACACACATACATAGACACGCTAACGAAGGTGTAGGCATACTAAGTTTTGCTTACGTCACAGTATATTATCAACGAAAGTGCTGTCTCTTTGAAGGTTCGTACTCTATGGGCTCATTACAGCCGCTGCTGTTTTTTAATGAGGCATTACCCGTTATATTTTTCTTAAGCGATTCCAGATTTTCTCCTATTTCATTTTTATCCCTTTCATTCATATTGCCACTCTTAAAAATCTTGCAGTTTTATAATTGGTGTAAAATTCTGTTGCTCATTTTTTATTGCTTTTGGGTCTCTGTATTCAGAAACTAACGATGACGATAAGAGTTATTTAAAAAGATCAGACCTTGAAGTTGCCGTCCCCATACTCAATGAGCTCTTTGTGTGTTGACTAAAGCCCAAAGGTTAGTTAGTTAGTTAGTTATAAATGATTTGTTTAACCAGACCTCTGAACTCTTTTAGGGTTCTTCTCGGGCTGGGATAAAGCCCAAAGGAAAAGAAGGGTGGCCTTGAAGGTGTTGGGAAAAGAATGTCAATTTGGGACTGTTGGAATTACAGGACTTTAATCTCGGGCTAAATTTACTTGTTTTCGAGAAGAACAAAGAAGGAAATTCATGAAGAAATAATTGTGAAAAAGTAGGTGGAGTTCATTAACGTCCTTGGGAAAGGTATTGATGGTATTTTGATTTGTTAATATCAATTCGTCGACATGTCTCTGATTTTGATTTTTATTAAAAAATGCTAATCATTTACAACACGCTCCCCAATCAGTAATAAACTCTGTAGCTTTTTTTATGTATTTGGATGCATAAAGTACCATCCAGATTACTGAAGAAATTAACAGCATTGCCCTTTAATAATGTTGGGTGATTTTTACTTAAGCAGAAAACCTTTTTACACAGAGAATAACTTCTTAAAAATTAATATTTTGACAGTTCTGTATTTTACCCATAAAACACCCTCAGAATGTGGGGTTCTATTTTAGTATATTTCCGTTGATTTATTGATGTACTGTATATTTATGTATATTCAGTTGTGAGCACTTTTTATACATATATATATATATGTGTGTATTTATGTATGCATGTGTTTATATATATACATATGTATATATATGTGCATTTTGTATACATATGTACATATATATGTATAAATATTTTATATATATATATATATATATATATATATATATATATATATATATATATATATATATATATATATATATATATATATATATATATATATATATATACACACACACCCGCGTTGCTGCTGAAGACAAAGCCACCCTTCCGGTCATTGGTGCTTGTTATATTGCATGGAATGAAAACATACTCCCTGCTGGTCAGACGTAAAACTGCAGGCAAATGCTGCATACTCTCAATGTCAGCTGGTGGGAATGTTGTCTATTATCTCTTGCAGAGACTGCATGGCATTGCTCTGACTTTTCCTCGTTTCAATGCTGCGTAAAAAAAGGGGGAGGCAAGATAGGGTGTTGGTGACGGGAAGCTTTTGCAACCTCTCTTCGACATTACGGCGTACTTTTAGCACACATTTCAGTATTAACGTAAGGATAGGCGAAATACTATAGCCCCTGTTTGAAAACTTTACTTTTGTGTCTGTTTCCCCTTTGGAACTTTTAATTAATGGCGTTATTGTTAATGGAGTTGATTACATTTGTTATACACATATACTGTATATATATGTATGCATGTATATTATGTATATATGTATATTTATATATATATATATATATATATATATATATATATATATATGTATATATATATATATATATATATATATATATATATATATATATATATATATATATATATATATATATAGAAAGAGAACACTGTTAGTGATGGGAATCATTTTCGGGGAAGAATGAAAATAAACATAAGTGAGTCGTAGGAAATGAAAGGAATGTCATCTTGTTGTGGAGAGAGAGAGAGAGAGAGAGAGAGAGAGAGAGAGAGAGAGAGAGAGAGAGAGAGAGAGGCCCGCCAATGCACTGGCAGCTGGAGAGATCAGTCATCAGTTGTGTTAATAGCTATATCGTTGGGTAAATAGGAAAGGAGCATGTTATACCCCGAACGTAGGGCCCCAGGGCGACAACTTTCATGTCAGGGATATTGCTTTCCTAATAATTAATGCCAACTGGGAACTCTCTCTCTCTCTCTCTCTCTCTCTCTGTGCACGCTTGCGCATACACAACAGGGCCTTCGCCGACCCTTACATGTAATCGATCTGTCTTTGTCATCTTACAATGTGTACGTTTTTTTATTATTTTTTGTGTTTTTTTTATTATTTTTGTTTGATTTAAGCTTGCATTCATTTATGATGGAATGGGTGATTGGCAAATGTATCATACTTGGCTTATATTTCATACAAGTGTTTGTTTTGGTGAAACTTGGTGAAAACATGCACTTGGTATAGATGAAGAATTGGTGATTTGTTTAATAGAAACCACGTTGAATCTTCATCACTGAACCATCAAACGTTCATCATCAGGTTGGAGACTCCCAGTGGTGTGTCCCCTAAATTTTTCAGATTCTGGTCACCCGTTCTCGAGTTATCATCATTATTCATATTTTTGTGACGTCACACATATATCAATTGTCCACACATACTTGGATAATGGTTTGGTATAACAGTAATTACTTAAGAACATAATTACTGAAAGTAAATAAACACTTGAGTTATGTAAATCTACACTGAACATAACAGACAAAATGTAGTACTCTCTCTCTCTCTCTCTCTCTCTCTCTCTCTCTCTCTCTCTCTCTCTCTCTCTCTCTCTAAAAAAAAAAAAAAAAAAAAAAAAAAAACAAAGCTCTCTGCGACGGTTTTTAACAGACGAGCGTATCTAAGTATCTTCCCACAGCGCGTAAAAGAAATACGACGGTGTCTTCCGTGAGTGATATCGGGTTGAGGAGGAAGAGCCACTCCGTAAAGAATCTCACAGCTGACTTCAACTTCCTTTCGAGATAAGCAAGGCAAGAAATGACTGCTCATTAGTCCCGACAAATGGCTGCTCTCCGCCTCATTAGCCCATGCAGCCCTCTCTCGCCAAAATTTCCGGATAAAAAGATCGGAGCCGATGCTGAGGACGGCGTTAAAAAAGGAGAGATAAAAATCTGACCAATAACGATAAGTCAAGACTCCATTAAACTATGGGTTGGAGTTCGATCATCCATCTTTGTACTTAAGGTTATCTATACTTCACTATCCACCTTATCCCCGACTCACTCACCCCCACCCCTCCTCCCCTACAGCTAGAAGGTAGCTGATCTTGCCCACCCCCTTCCAAGATCTATTGCTAATGGCCAGCCTCAACTTCCATGTATAACCCCCTCCCCTCCCCTCCCCTCCCCCTCCAGCGTTCTCTCCCTCCCTTCAGCCTCCTTCCAGAGTTTGGAAGGTCATTAGAATTTCTTGTTGGGTGATTCCATCCTCGGGGGCTCGTTCCAGGGGGAAACGGAAGAAGAAGAAGAAGAAAAAAAAAAGACTAGAAAGCATGGGAATGAGGAGTTGTTGGAGGGGGGGGGGAAGGAGGAATAGTGAGAGTTGGAGGGGTTCCCTCACTTGCTTTTAGATTTGCATAAAGAATCTTAAGGAGCTGCTGTTGGCAGATACTTGACTGGTGTAAAAGGAAAGGGGGGGGGAGGTTGCTGCCAGGAGGGTGAGGGGGTGGGGGGTGCCCAGCATCCATTTATTATTCCAGTGATTTATTTTTGTTTCTTTTTTTCATATTTGCCTTTTGTGTTTGTCCGGCTTAACTGAGGCCATTGATGAGTAGGATTTTTTTAGCGATGATCTTACAAAGACTGTTTTGTGTATAAAGCCACGTTTTATACGTACTGTATTTTTTGTAGCATGAAACTAGGCGGCATTAGAGTAGCATTATGGAATTTTAGTAGATAGATGAAGTATGTAGCAGTGATTTGTGACCTTTGTTTTCGGAAATTTGCCAAGCCTTTTCCTTTTTAAACTTCTGTACCTGGTTCCCTTGTCTACTTTTAGGCTCTACACCTAATGTTTATTTATAAGGAATCAAGAACGTTTAAGATATAGGTATTACAATTTGTAATATTTTGTAAAATTCCTTAAGTTGCAAATCTTAATATTTTACTGGTTGACAATTGGATTTTAGATTATGTAACATGGTTAGGTGATAGTTATAAATTTAATCCTAAGTGTAGACTACTCCTTGAATATAGTCTTTTTTGAATGTATACATAGGAATACACTCGGTTGGTTTGCTTCTTCTTAAGTTCTTTCGGCCGTAAGCAAACAAATTATGTCACCTTCAAGACAATTGATGGATAGTTGTCCGATTGTCTGGGTTTGGGTCGAATTAAACGTGGATTTTTAGGGCTCGGAAGCAAACTATTTCTGTTATTTTTAAGCACCGCTAGTCCCTTTATTGCTTGAGCTTCGTATAAGAATGAAATAACATCTCAGTCATGTAATATTCTGTGTCTTCTCTAGATCCAAAATGTAAGCTAAATATATATATATATATATATATATATATATATATATATATATATATATATATATATATATATATATATATATATATATATATATATATATATATATATATTTTTTTTTTAACTTCAGGTTTTTCCCTTTTGGGTTTAGGCATGCAACGAGTTCCTTCCACTCTTCTTATGTCACGGACTTCGTATGAAGATAAAAAAAAAAAAACTTTTTGTCACTTTTTGTTTGTTTTGGAGGTGTTCTTTTAATGCTGAATGCAAGCTATGTGTAAGCCATTCATATATAAAAAACCAGGTGACCTTGAGGAGTTTCTTTAACCCTGATTTCATTTCGCACGGAGAATCAGTGGAAATCAAGTAATATACAAGCTGCTCATATTGGTAAAAATGACGTGGTGGACGAGTGTTACCATTTTGGGGATATCTTTGTTTGGTCAAGAACTGTTCTCACGAATGCTGCCAGATTTTCGGGAAAAGATATATTCCATGTTAATTTACAGCTGTTGAATGCTTGGCTACAGTATTCCATGAGTCACAAAGGCGTCGAACTTTTTTTCCCTGTAGCAATTAGGGCAAGCTAGAAATTAGGAGGGAGGCATGGTTTAACTTTAACTGAACTTTGTGGGCCTGTCGTGGCAGAATTTCGTGAAACGCTCGTGACAGACTCTCTTGAAACTTTCGTGACAGAATTTTGCCGATAATCCTGAGAAAAGTTCCGTTGATCTTGTTCCAAGCAAGATACCATTCTGTTATGGAAGCTATGTAGACTGGTCCAGTGTTTTGTGAAAAAAAAAAAGCTTTATCCCAAATGTTTTGTTAAAAAATATTTTGTTCAGTGAACTGTTAGAAAATATTTTATGGACAGATAATTGCAGAACCGTGTCGCTAGTAAATATTTGTCCATCAAAATATTCAGTTTACGTTTTTTAATAATCACCGTTGTGAGAATTGCAGGACTTTTTTTAATATCATATTTCTTCCTTGGAATTACGTGTTATGTAATTTACTCGGGTGTTGAGTACCTATTCTTCTGCCAAGTTTTCTCAGGTTATATGATTCTATAAACATCAACTTTGAACATCGTCTTTGGTATCACGTTTGTATTTTATACTCAGAGTATATAATGTTATTGTACGTCTTACCAATTTAATGTAATTGAATACGTTAAAATGTCTCAGTTTTAATGCAGTTGTGAGTGGATAGGTTTTTTTCGTTAATATAATCTCAGTTTTAATGCAATTGTGAGGAGATATTTTTTTTTCATTAATATTTTTTACTAATGTCAGTTTTATTGCAGTTTCAGTTTTAATGCATTTGTGGAGTGGTTTTAATGTATTTGTGGTTGTTTGCAATTTCATTGACATGAGTGGATAAGGTTTCCCATCAATATGTCTCAGTTTTAATGCATTTGTGAGTGGATAGGTGTTTTTTTATTACTTATGTCTCAGTTTTAATGCATTTGTGAGTGGATAGGGTTGTTTTTCATTGATATGTCTCAGTTTTAATGCATTTGTGAGTGGATAGGGTTTTTTTTATTAATATGTCTCAGTTTTAATTCATTTGTGAGTGGATAGGTTTTTTTTTTATTAACATGTCTCGTTCAGCGCCAAGCTCCCATCTTTTGGGCATCCTCCTTCCACTTAAGTTTATGGCGTACCTTCATTCTTTTGGATCTTCGGTAACCTTAAAAGATTTGCTTCGTGTAACGGGAAACGACGCACGGAGAAAATAATTGGCTCGGATGATCCAATTACTAATTGGATCCTCCGTTCTTAAATGAATTGACTGCTGCCATGACCTTTACACCAGGAAGCCTTCTCCTTTTATTTACTCGTTCATTGTTCAATTAATCTATCCCCTCTCTCTCTCTCTCTCTCTCTCTCTGTCTGTCTCTCTCTCTCTCTCTCTCTCTCTCTCTCTCTCTCTCTCTCTCGTCAATTACCATTGTTTTTGCGACTTTAGTTTATGGTATTCTCTCTCTCTCTCTCTCTCTCTGCGACAATTACATTGCTTTTGCGACTTTTATTTCTCTTCTCTCTCTCTCTCTCTCTCTCTCTCTCTCTCTCTCTCTCTCTCTCTCTCTCTCTCTCTCTGCGTCAGTTATCATTGTTTTGCGACTTTAGTTTCTCTTCTCTCTCTCTCTCTCTCTCTCTCTCTCTCTCTCTCTGCGTCAGTTATCATTTGCTTTTTCGACTGTAGTTTATTGGTATCTCTCTCTCTCTCTCTCTCTCTCTCTCTCTCTCTCTCTCTCTCTCTCTCTCTCTCTCTCTGCGTCAATTACCATTTGCTTTTGCGACTGTAGTTTATTGGTCTCTCTCTCTCTCTCTCTCTCTCTCTCTCTCTCCCTCTCTTTCTCTCTCTGCGACTCTCTCTCTCTTCTGCGTCAGTTATCATTTCTTTTCGACTCTAGTTTATTGGTATCTCTCTCTCTCTCTCTCTCTCTCTCTCTCTCTCTCTCTCTCTCTCTCTCATATTTCGTTTTCGTTCATCTTCATTATGTCATCGTGGTATCCACATCTCTGTCTTGACCTCATAACATCACTCACTTATAGACGTCGTGGCCTCATTAAGGTTTTAGATCCATCCCCACGTCACTGTCTTTTCTTATGTAAGGTTACAATAAAAAAATGAAAGGGTTATTTGATAACCTTATTTATTTTTTTATTCCTTTGTGATCATCTCTTTGGGTTCAGTAATTGGTTTTGCACGCTCGTGGGTGAAAGATGCAAGTTCATAGCCGTTTAAATCAATTTATTTTTCTTCTTAAATCATTTATTGACATTTAAATTGGATTGATGGAAGACTCCAGAAAATAGAGGGGATATAACAGTAATCATTCTTGCATGCATTATGAGGAGTAAGTTAGCCAACAAAAACATGACCTCTCTCGTAAGTGTGATTCATTCCTCAAGTTGTCAGTCCTCATATGAACTGGGACGATTAGACAGTAATCCCAGAAGACTGCCAAGGAGAAAAATCTTGGTGGTCAGGACGTCGATCAAGCTACCTAAACATCAACTCTAAACAACAGATGGGTTGTACTTTCTATAGAAGCCCTGCAACTTGGGAATGATCCTGTAGGGGGATAGTGTCGTCATGCGGTGCACTCGAGGCATTACTGAAGGTTCTTTGAGCGTGCCTAGCTTCAACCCATTTCGTTCCTTTTACTGCACCTCCTTTCATATTCTCTGTCTTCCATTTTACTTTCCACCCTCTCCTAACAATTGATTCATAGTGCAACTGCAAGGTTTTACTCCTGTTACACCTTTCAAACCTTTTATTGTCGATTTCCGTTTCAGTGCTGAATGGACTCATGGGTCCCAGTACTTGGCCTTTGGCCTAAATTCTATATTCAATTAAATTCAGTTCGATATAACTTAGGAGTGATGATGTCACAGGAGAGAGGACGTCAGACCAGTGTTATGAAAATGGTAGACAGTATTATATATCTCTTGAGTTACTTCTTTTTCAAATTGATATAGGTAAAAGTGTGAAACCTTTCACTTGCTCTGGACGTTCATTAAAATATTGAGTAATAGTTTTCCATTCTGTTCAATTAATTTGCAGGAGTTCAGATAAAATTCCAAAACAAAGTGTTTTTTTGTAAGGGATGAATAAAAAAAAGATACCCTCCTTTCAATCCCCTAAGGTACTATATATTTCCATTAAATAAAAAACCTCCTTTGGCCCTTGCTGTTTTGTTTGTATAAACCTATACAGATCCCAATAACAGATTTTTTTGCGATGTATAAATAAAATAATTGTTTTTTAAAGATCGCCTTAATTTTGCGCTTATAAACAATATTTATATATATATATATATATATATATATATATATATGTGTGTGTGTGTGTATGTATATGTGTATATATGTGTATATATATATATATGTATGTATTATATATGTATTTATATAAATAATAATAATATTAATGATAATATATATACACATACATCCATACTTGTACATGTATGTGGTGTATATGATATATATGTTATATATATACATACACATACCACACACACACACACACACACACACACACACACACACACACACACACACACATATACATCACACACCACATCACTATGCATTATACTTGATGACATTATGCATTCTGTTAACATCCCCCCTCTCTCTCTCTCTCTCTCTCTCTCTCTCTCTCTCTCTCTCTCTCTCTCTCTCTCTCTCTCAAGACCCCGTTCATTACTGAACATATTCATCGAACAATTATGTATATTGCTATAATCCAGTTCCAGCCCAAGTCATAATCTCCTGTCATCTGTGATTACGATGATGATGATGATGATGATGAGAGAAGGAACAAAGGGCAGACAAGGAAACTGAACAGATGAATATGAAGATGGAAAGTAAGGACGAAAAACTAAAGAAAAACGTAATGGAAGATTGCAGGTGAGAGAACTGTTTGCAACGAGAAAAGTCCAGGATAAAACGGGAAACTACTTTTGTTTTTTTCCAGTGGAATAATTCACCATCAAATGAAAACCTCTAACGAATGCAGAATCAACTAACATTTGCAAATACATACATACATACAAACATATATGTATGTATACACAAATATTTATATGTATATATATAATATAAATATATATATGTATACATTATATATATATATATATATTATATATATATATATATATATATATATATATATATATATATATATATATATATATATATATATATATATGTGTGTGTGTGTGTGTGTGTGTGTGTGTGAATGACACCTAAGCGCACACTCACACAAATGCATGATAATGGAACCGTCAAAGATTCTTAGCCTGACTAACAATGACCATACTAATCCCGAATATGTTCTCCAAAAGTTCCAGCCTCAGTTCTTTCACTGCCACCCTGATCAGTCGTCATACATTCCTTGACCCTTGTTCAGGCTGGTTTTATGCCTCTGAGTCACATACGACGGGCTCAGGTAGTCGGCTACAACGTGGCTTTTATTTCTTCTCCTTTTTCTTTCTTTTACACGTTTACCCTTTCAGAGTTTTTCAGTGTTATTCATTTGTTTATTCCACTTACATTGCCTGGAAGTTTTCATGGGTATATGGAAATTTACACGGGTTATATAGCAAATAACGTGTAATACTACATATGTATATATGGTGTATGTATGTATGTATGTATGTATGTATGTATGTATGTATGTATGTATGTATATATATATATATATATATATATATATATAGATATATATATATATATATATATATATATATATATATATATATATATACTATATATAAATTATATATTAAAGGATTATGGTTTGGATAAAGATGAGAGAGAGAGAGAGAGAGAGAGAGAGAGAGAGAGAGAGAGAGAGAGAGAGAGAGAGAGAGAGAGAGAGAGAGAGAAATGGGATGTTAACAGAAAGCATAATGTCATCAAATATAATGTACAGTGTAATGATGAAACAGAACTCAAAGGAGCATGGTTTGGGTAAAGATATAAGCTGTGACTATGTACCTCGTAAAGAAACGAGAAGCTGGTAGGAAATATGAATAAGTTTAAAAAAATAACAATATCTTGAGATGATGTAACGGAAAGACGAAGGACACATCTCGAGTTATTGAGTCTACGAAAAGGGGAGAAAATCTCATCGCTCTTTTCATATTCTCTTTCTTCCATCTTACTTTTCACCTTTCCCTAACAATTTATTCATATTGCAACTGCGAGGTTTTTCTCCTGTTACACCTTTCAAACCTTCTTACTGTCAATCTCCGTTTCAGCGCTGAATGACCTCATAGGTCCCAGTGCTTGGCCTTTGGCCTAAATTCTGTATTCAGTTCAACAGAGAAATGATTGTGGACACGTCTTAGGAGTAACCAAAGGTTGTCTAGAACAAGAGAGAATAATCAATGGCACTGTTGAAGATACAATCCACAGAGAGAGAGAGAGAGAGAGAGAGAGAGAGAGAGAGAGAGAGAGAGAGAGAGAGACTGTGCACAGCAAAAGTGTGGGAAAGGGGGAGTGGGTGCTTAAAACTGCGAGCTGGCAACAATGCAGTGGGGATAAAGGAAAAACACCCAAGCGAGAATAAAGGAATTGAGAAAGCAAATCTGCGAGGGTTATGTCCGAAAGTGCGAAAAAATTGGGGAAAGAATCTAAGTAAGGAGGGCGACCGGAAATTTGGATAAATGTACAGTGTAAGATTAAAAGCAAATAAGAAAACAGGGTTTGTGGGTGCTTGGAAGAAGTACTATTGGAAATGGCATGAAAAGTCATTGGAAAACAGTTCGTTTAAATCTGATGGAAAAAACTAATTGGTAAATGAAGGTACTAATAGTAATAAAGTCTTTCAATTTAAAGTAAACAAAAACTTAAAAAGCACATTACACTCAAAAATACGCTTCAATAACCTCTTATTAAGAGAGTGGTATAAAGGTCAGATATTTTCGTTAAAAAACGCGTTCAGTCACTGAGGATCTTGGTAATGCCATGATCAAAACAAAGGGGATTAGGCAGTTTTGTGTGTATATATATAATTTTATATGTACATATATATAGATATAAATAAATAAATATGTATATATTTGTTATTATACAGTATATATTTATATATTTATAGTGTATGTGGTATATATTTTTATATATATATATATATATATATATATATATATATATATATCGTTCATTATAGAAGTATAATTGTATGGAAAGTGTGATCCGTGTTTTTAAATATATATATATATATATATATATATATATATATATATATATATATATATATATATATATATATATATATATATATATATATATGTATATATAGATATACATGTATATATATATTTATATTTAAATATATAATGTATATTTATATTATGTTTGTGTATGTGTAATCACATCTCTGTGTAAAAGGAAGCAGAACGAGGAGAGGACACTAGGAACAACAAAACGCCAAACACTGAGTTTCAATATCACGAGGTAAAAAAAAAAAAAAAAAGAATTAGGGGAAATGTGTTCCGACTAGACAAAAAAAAAAAATGAATCCGTTGCCAGAAAAAAATAAAAGGAAAGGACATCGAACAAAGCGAAGAAATAGTTTTGATCCTGAAAAAAAGATTCATTTACAATAACAAGGAGAAAAGGCGGAGCGGATTTGCCAAGTCTGTTAGGAGGGGGTTCGGATGGGAATAAAAACGTAGGCGCGTGAATAAAGAAAATAAGACCTTTTGGATTAGGCGAAAGTCAGAGGCGAGAAAGAAGGAACGGGCGGCGTGAGTATGCGGATGCTGCTGTATATGTATAAGCACGCTCGCGTATGTAAGTATACATGCGTCTTTGTGCGGAATTGAATATTTATGCCCTGATGTATATGCATGAACTCGCACGCACAAAATATTTATCCTGTTTTGGGATTTAGATTGCACGTATTTTTAATAGGGATATGTAAAAATGACCATAAATAATGTGCACCATATTTATATACTTGAACAGAGTATATTCGACGCCTTCAGGATAGTGTGCTTTCGGTCTGTTATGTCTGTTAGCTGGTTGAGTTAGATGCTTCTAATGGATTCATTATGCCATAGGGAACAGTTGTTTTTGTAGCGTTCGTAGTATATTTTTATTGTTATTATTACGTGTACAAAAATCATCCGGTTGATTCTGAGAGTTGTAGTCGACTTCGTGTATCTGTGTAAGAAAGAATAGAAGATGGAAGGGTATATAGCAATGCTGATTACCCTGGCTTAAATTTTGTAATCTCTGTTGGGCTTTTCTTGTTGTTAATGAGACTAGATAATCTCTCTTTTATATATTTTGTACATAGTCAGCATAGTTAGTATGCTTTATTAGTAAATTATATGTTTTTTTTTTATCACCAATAAGGCATTTTACGTTAGATGAAGTAACTTCCAAAAAAAATCGTATAATGCAACATTCATCTTCTCAGGTTAAACTTTGTGTACTCTGCATTTTATTCATTTGGATATGCTGTACTCTAACGCACACACCCTTGCATGTGCACTTAATTATGGAGAAAGTTTGTCCGAGTGAAATTATCATAATGATATTCATGTGTTTTGTTTTTTGAAGTTAGATGGTTCTCTGTAGTACAGTAATGATAATATATTTCATTCCAGGGATTCTTTAACGTTGTATATTACCGCTCAACTAATTTCGGGAATTTATACAGCTGTTCTCATTGGAAAGTTTAGTTGATGCTGGAGATCCATTTTGCCTGTTAGTTTTTTTCTGAGTCAGGAATTTTTAATTTTGTAACGTATCATAGTAATTATTTGTTTTTTGCCTTTACAAAGATACAAATTGCTCGTGATATTTCTACAAGGTTTTAAGATATATTTTTGAATGTAAATTTTTTTTTCTATACAAAACAGCAAACTACGCAAATATCCTCCCCTTATTCCTTCCCTCTCTCTCTCTCTCTCCCCCCCCCTCTCCCTCTTTAGAATAGGGCACGCCAGCGGTGTGCGAAAATTGCCCTGATCCTTAACGCGTTTCCAAAATGGCGATCTTTCAGCTGCTTGAAAGAGAATTGTTTGGTGTTTGCATTAAAGGGGGGGAAAAAAATACAATTCCTTAATGGGACTGTGAAACTGCATTTACGCCGTTCCGGAAAACGGAATTCGAAACCGAATCTAAAGCACACACACACACACACACACACACACACACACACACACACAGAGGCTGGTGGGTGGGCGTGGGGATTTGGAAACAGGCGTTGAAAGCGCGTGGAAAGTGGAATCCGAAACTGGTCTTATAATTTTCTCCAGTATGAAGGAGGGTGAAGGCAGGGAAACGCCACTGCCGGCCATGTTGACCTGTGATTGCATTCCACTGCTCTCTCTTTGTTAGACCTCGTTCCTGTGTCTGCGCACTTTTGGGAGGGGACCAAAGAAACTTGCAGAAACACTTGGGAGTGCTGTCTGCGATTGGGATGTTTTTGTATTGCTTGTGCCGTCCACTTGGTTCGTTCACATCCAGTATGGTATAAAAGAATTGTGTGGTGTTATTTAAGTTGCACGCATGAAACATAATAATAATAATAATAATTATTATTATTATTAATAATATTATTATTATTATTATTATTATTATAAGCTTTTTCTAGCGTGTTGTCTATTCTCTGTTTGTTTTCTGTAGTCTTTCTTTGGCTTTGTAATAATAATAATAATAATAATAATAGTAATTTTTATGTCGTCTAGTCTCTGTTTGTTTTCTGTAGTCTTTCTTTGGCTTTGTAATAATAATAATAATAATAATAATAATAATAATAATAATAATTTTTAAGAAAAGCAATACTAGTAATAACAGAGGTAATAGCAGTAGCAGAAGTAACAATTCAAAAGACTGCACTCGCACCTTAAAAAAAAAAAAAGGTTAGTCTTCGCCATTGAAAAAAAAAGGGGGGCGGTCCCCCCCCCCCCTGAAAAGTATGATCTCTCACTTGTGATCGAGAACAGCAGCAGCAGCAGCAGGCGGCGTCGCGGGGGCTTATCCGGCAATGGAAATTGGTCATATGCAATCTCGTCGACAAGTTGCATGTTGACATCCATTACGGCATAATAACCGGAGCACACGATGCACGCAGCGGGAGTTCGCACAATGTAATTTGTTCTTTGAGAGGGACCCGTAATGAAATGTACGTTGAAATGAGATGTGCTTGGGGTGGGGGTTGGGGGGGTGGGGGGCCGAGCGAGCGACGAGGAGGAGGCGGAGGAGGAGGAGAGGAGGAGGGGGTGCGTGCGTGCGTGCTTGCGTGCATTCGTTCAGATAGGATGGGGCCACTTTTGCTTTTTTATCAGTAAATCTCTGCAAGTTGTTGTTCTGCTTCTTCTTTATGATTTTTGGGGGTTTCATAAATTTGTGCAGTTTGTTATTATTATTATTATTATTATTATTATTATTATTATTATTATTATTATTATTATTATTACCGTTGTTTCCTGTTCTTCTTCTTCTTTGTTATTTCGGATTTTAGTTTTCATCAATTTGTACAGTTTATTGTCATTATTATACACTGTTTTCTGGACCTATTATTATTATTATTATTATTATTATTATTATTATTATTATTATTATTACTGTACTGTATTTTTCCTAATTTATGGATAATCCTTACATCACGCAATGTAAAATCTGCTCCCCTTGGTGAACATAAATCAACATAATAGCCCCATTCACCCGTGCGTAGGTGTCATTTTCATGAGTTATTATAAAAACTGAAATAGGAACTTCTGTCCAAATGGAGTTTTATGCGTGTCATAACCGTTCCACCTGAAAAAGAAAGGGACGGTAAAAAAAAAAGAGAAAAAGAACAGAAGAAATACATTGTCAGTCGAATGCGCCGTATAATCGCAGGGGTCAGATGCAACAGGGATATAAATTACAGTAGTGTCAGTCTTTGATCAAGTTTATGAACGCTCCTGTCCGTACGCGACTCTGATATATTGCCCTGTTCTGATGATTGCTCATTAAGGATCTGATGGTATTGTTGAAACTGTTACTGGGTGGGTGTGGTGGGGGGAGGATAGGGGGGGGAAAGGGGGGGAGGTGGTTGTTGGTGCGGTGGGCTGGTTAGGGGTACAGATTAGAAGCAATTATTTATTTTTGCATTTTTATCCCAGTGGCTGTTGGTCTTCACTATATGATTTTTTTTATTTATTAAATGCATAATGCTGACTGTTGGAGTTTTGTCATTAAGGAATTCTGGTTCAGTCCATTAGTTTTTCCCTTTATAAGTAGGTTGCATAGTCAATTGGTGCTATGTACAATACGTACATGTTTATGGTATTATTGAGTATGTGTTCAGGTGTGTTGTGCACAAATTGCTACTGAATTTACGGGTATCTTACTAGAATATTCCAAGTTTATATCAGTCAAGAGATCTAGATTTAAAAAATCTAGAAGCGATTTTACCACGTAGGAAGGTTTGTCTTCCATTACATTGAAAGCATACGAGGCTCGTATGCTCAGGTGTTTAATACAGTAGTAAGAATAAAAACCGTGATTAATATAATAAAGTAACACGCCGAAAAGTGTAAAGTTGGGGAGGATTAATTAAAATCGTCAAGAGTTGTGTGTGTGTGGGGGCGGGTGGGGGTTGTCCTTTCAAGGGATACAACTTGTCATTAGCACAATGTTGTGGTACGCTGTTTACTCCATGACAAAAAAAAAAAAAAATTTGAATGCAGGCACAATTTCATAAGTACTATACTGTATACGACAGGTGTAATTTAGAATATATTCATGTGTGTGTGTGTGTTTGAGAGAGAGAGAGAGAGAGCTCAACCGGCAGTACATTCCTTATGTAATTAAACTTTCCACTCCTTGGAGAACGCTGCATTCCGCTTGATGACTTGCGTTTAGTGGTATTTTCCTAATTTTTCTTTTATATTGTATGCCTAGGATAAATCTTGGGTTATTTTACAAGTTTTGTTGTGTTTGTAAAGAACTCATCGAGTTTTTTCATATTTACTTAGGTTTAGTGCCGTACCGTTTTTGTCGACTCTCTCTCTCTCTCTCTCTCTCTCTCTCTCTCTCTCTCTCTCTCTCTCTCTCTCTCTCTCTCTCTCTCTCTCTCTCTCTATAGAACTAAGAAAGTAAACATCTTTTGTCTTATCTTTTTTGTAACTCGTCATATTCAAATAGTGAACAGTTTCAGGAAGCCAGAATTTTTCGTTATTATGTAACTTCATTTTTTTGGAAAATTCCATTTCCTTCTATTAGTATCAGTATTGCTTGTATAACTTGAACTTCATGATATGGTTAACCTCACCATTATGCCGGAAAAGACGCACCATCCTCGAGAATTTCTTGCCGGTCGTAGAATAACTTGTTTTAGCGAAGGTCCATAAATCTTGATTATAGTAAAAAATTACTCAAGCACAGCGGAGTGATGACGGACAAAGTACATGCTATATTTTGAGGTAAGGAAATTTTCTGTGTGATTATAAGCACGCCACGAAATGAAACCAAACAATTTTCCAGAGAGACACTGGCGCTAAAATTTGAAAAGATCAAAAGAGAAGAAGCCCGAAATTTAGCTCAAATTACTTTTGCAAGTTATGAAACAAGAGTCTTAACACTAAAAATTCCTCCATTCTTTCTGACCGCATAGAAGTCATTTCTCATGGAGCCAACGAGCCATCGCGACTCTAGAGGAGGTAGGGGGCGGATGGGGGAGAGGGGACACCTTCCCCTCCCACTCGACCTGACCTCGCCTCTAGTATGAGGTCAGGATGATGAACGAGCGGGCACGGTTTTTCCAGAACCACTACGGAAAGCTTTCGGATGGGAGCGCACAGTCACTCAGTGTATGAAATCAACGGTCGGGGATGTCGGGGGGTGGGGGAATGGGAGGGGGAATGTTAAATTACCCGTGAGGGAAGGGAATAACACCTCTTGATTAATCATCTTAGTGTGGAACTCCGCGATACTGCCAGTTGAGGGGCCTATCGGGGCTACAGGATGGGCCCCAGTCCAGAAGAAAGGCTTTGTATGATTAAGCCGTATCGGGGATAATGATCGAGAGTAGTAAAGGGATCGACGGGCAGTAAAGAAGAACAGAGAGAGAGAGAGAGAGAGAGAGAGATCTAAGTGTAGTGAATAGAATTTGGATTCACTATTTAAGAACTGTAAGCTTAAAGTGCGTGTTACACATAAACAGGTAGAGCATCTCAATTTACGTCTTTTCAGAAATAAAATCGACTTTATTTCTGAGATTCTAATGCATATAAGCGTTGGTCTTGACTTAACCTGAAGATGTCCAAAGTAATGCTTCCCATGTGAATTTTACAGGGTATGCAACGTGCTGTTGTTTACTACCTTAGTAAATGTAATATTATAAATCAATCTAAATAGCCGAAATCGAAAGATCATGAAAAAATATTGGTAAAAGTTATACTGTAAACTCATGAAAATTGGTAGATGATTCAGTACCGCAGCCCCTTAGGGCAATAGCTGTAGACCTTGGGCAATAGGGCAAGCCTCCATACGTCAACGTCGAACATTGGTATTTAAAAGAATAGCAATTTTGCACTGGGCACGCCTTGGTACCTACCTCCTCCATCTTGGAGGACAGGGAAATTGAATATTTTCTTTGAGAGCAGGGACTGGTCTTCCCAGAAGATAACCTTTCTCTAGCCACGTTTTAAATTTGTTAGTTGTATGTTGCTGCATCCTGAAAGGACCTTATCAGCTTTCCTCTGTGTCATAAATTAAACTTTTTTTTTTTTTTGTTCTGATTGTACTAAAACATGTCGACTGAATCGTTTTTGTGTGTATGCGTTTTCCCTAAGACAGTTCTCCTTGTATTTTAATAATTTACGTACATTTTTATCTGTTCATTTATTAATCTCTTAATTTATTTTTTCCTTTTCTAGTGACTGATGTCTTCTTTCTGTATTTCTTATTACCTTCTGTTGTTTCTTTCAATTGAACACCATATTCGTTGGAGGCTTCAGTTTCAAGCCAGGGCCCCCTGTGGGCTTGTTCCATATGTATAGGGTTCATGTTCTGAATAATAATAATAATATTAATAATAATAATAATAATAATAATAATAATAATAATAATAATAAAGTGTGCTACTAGAAACAGCTCACACAGTGAGAAAATGATGGAATCCTAAGGAGGCAGGATGCAACCAGGAACCCCACACTATAAAAACCACCCAGTCGGATAGGATGACTGTGATAAAAAAAAAAAAAAAACTTAATAATAATAATAATTCAGTATAATTTCAAAGTTTTTCTTTTCTGTCACGTCCGATTCTGGTCATTTAATGAACTTATTTCATAGTTGCCAGTCAGGTATAAAGTTACGTTCCTGAAACACTTTCCTCATCAATGAGAGAGCTTAACAAGGGAGAAAATTTATGCCAGCATTATACTGAAACCATTGCTAATAAGGAGTAATAAATACCGCAACTCTCAATAATAAGAGAGAGAAACTCTAGGGTAAGCTCTGATTATGGTTTTTAATAAGGTTGAGAAACCCCCTCTAATTTTATTAACGAGGAACTTGGAACGGACAGGGATATCATTATTATGGATCTGGATAAGGTCAAGGGTCGTCGAGGTCAGACATTACCTGGTCTGATGCACAGTTGTATTCGGGTTCCTGCGAACAGGATTTTTGGGGGGAGAATGAGATGGTGGGCTTCGTGAAGACGTAGATGTGCATTAGGATATCTAGAAGATGATTCAGTTATCGTGAAAAAAAATATATATATATATATACACACACACACACACACACACA
This sequence comes from Macrobrachium rosenbergii, assembly GCF_040412425.1. Taxonomy (NCBI): domain Eukaryota; kingdom Metazoa; phylum Arthropoda; class Malacostraca; order Decapoda; family Palaemonidae; genus Macrobrachium; species Macrobrachium rosenbergii. The sequence continues at coordinate 51,828,281 of NC_089754.1, forward strand.
CACATATATATATATATATATATATATATATATATATATATATATATATATATATATATATATATATATATCAGAAAGCAAACGTCCTTTAATATCAATTCATACACTAAGTAATATATTTTATATATGTTATTTTAGGTGATAATAATATTGACCAGCGACGGATTTGGGAATCAGGATTTCAGTGACACACTAACCAGTCGGCCACCAGTGTGGCCGACTGGTTAGTGTGTCATATATATATATCGATATATATTATCACCTAAAATATATATATGAAAATATATTACTTCCGAGGTAGAGTGAATTGATATTAAAGGACGTTTGTATGATATATGAATCACGGTGATGTGATAAATAGTCATATATATATATATATATATATATATATATATATATATATATATATATATATATATATATATATATATATATATATACACATACGTACATACAAATTAAGGTATCCAGAATATACAGATGTATTGGGCACAAAGACGGAATGACCGTCCGTTAGGTTATCAAAACGATGCGATATGCACTGGGGTAAATTTGTAGACAGCAGTATTTTCTCTCCGTTTCGGAAATAGGATAAATATCACGTTTGTCCCGGTCGTCTTTGTGTATGGTGTACTGTATATGTATTTTTTTTATATATACATCTTAGATACAGTACATTCTAATGTTGTGGATGGCGACCGTCAACATGATCTTGCAAAATATTGGGGGGACCCTGAGAATATGAATAATTCAAAGATGGATCAACTGTCTGAATTGTATTAGAACTACCTCTTCTTTTTCTGACGTCGATTAATTTGTCAAGCCGTCTTTTGTCGGTGCTTGCTGTTTCGTATAATGCCAGAAATTCAATGACTATTAAATAACGCCATTTGCATCAAGTCTAACTAATCCCCTGGGGTCCTTTTTTTAAATCCTCTTTGGAATTAAAGAGGAGAGCTCGGCAGGAGACTTGGTTAGTATGAAAATTGACTAACTGCCATTTTTTTTTTTTTTTGTCCTAATTAGGGTCAAGGAGCATGAGAGAGAGAGAGAGAGAGAGAGAGAGAGAGAGAGAGAGAGAGAGAGAGAGAGAGAGAGAGAGAGAATTAGGACAAGCTTGTATTTACTAGTTTGATGGGCTAATAGGACTTGTCTTCTAATTATATGGATGAGCTTAAGTTGCTCATATTAAAAAAAGCTTTGACAGATTTGTTATTTTACTTGTGCTACTTTACTGGCAGGAAATCGAAAATATTTTCACGTCTCATTTTCCATTGCAGGTTGGTTGAAAGCAGAGTTGTTCACGTGTATCAACGGGTTACACATGGCAAGAATTATGGTAAGTAGGAACAACTGGTTCGTGGCTCGCTCATTGTCCTTGAAGTGGACTGTGGTTAACTTCATGTTCGTCTGCAGGAGGTATTTTGGGATCGATTCCAGGAAGGTAAATTATTTGGTGATCGATCAACTTTCAAATAAAGATCCGCTGGCATCATTGATGTCCGAGTCATTCTTCCTTTTAATCTGTTTTTTTAGTTTTCTGAAAAGAAAACTATTGTGCCGGCTTTGTCTGTCCGTACGCACTTTTTCTGTCGGCCCTCAGATCTTAAAAACTATTGAGGCTAGAGGGCTGCAAATTGGTATGGTAATCATCCACCCTCCAGTCATCAAACATACCAAATTGTAGCCCTCTTGCCTCGGTAGTTTTTATTTTATTCAAGGTTAAAGTTAGCCATAATCGTGCGTCTGGCAACGATATAGGCGAGGCCACCACCGAGCGATGGTTAGTTTCATGGGCCGCGGCTCACACAGCATTCTACCGAGACCACCGAAAAATAGATTTATTTCCGGTGGCCTTGATTATACGCTGTACAGAAAACTCGATTGGGCCGAAGAAACTTCAGCGCAGTTTTTACTTGTTGTGTTAGTCGTGATTGATGTATCCATGTCTATGCTTGGTTTTAATATTCGTGGTGTAACGTTTGACTCACGTCTTACTTTTGAGAAACTTTTGAGAAATATCTAATGAAAGTTTCAGCAAATGCAGCAAGTAAGGTAGGTATTGTACGTAAGGCCACAGATATTTATAAGTGATAGAATCAGTGCAACCTGTGCAGATCATTTGTCCTTTCTTTACTAGAATACTGTTCTCCAGTATGGAAGTCTGCTTCTGCCAGAGATTTGCCTTATTTAGATGGAGTGGTTCGGTGTGGTAGGTTTCCGTTACCTAATATTAGCAATTATGACTTGGACCATCGACGGATGGGTTCTTGGTTGTCAATTTTTCGTAAGTTGTATTTCAACAGAGATTTTTCACATTCGCAATTGGTCCTTGATCCTCTTTTACTGCCGACAGCAATCAGATTTGCCAGACAGAAGCACCAATATGCAGTAAATATGCCTCGCTGTCGAACTTCTCAGCTTCAGAGGTCCTTTATTCCTCACACCATTGGGCTGTGGAACATTCTCCCTGAGGACATCATGCAATTTGAACTTTAAAATGTCAAGCAAAGATGCAACGCGTTATTACCCTAAAACAATTTTCCTTTTATTTTGATAATTTGCCTACATTTTTATCTATTTATTTATTAATTTGTTAATTATGTATTTAATAATTGATGTCTTCTTTCTATATTTCCTATTACCTTCCGTTACTTCTTTCACATGAACGCCATATTCGTTAGAAGCTTGAATTTCAGGTCAGTGGCCCCAGTGGGCTTAATCCATACGAATAGGGTTCATGCTTTGAATAATAATAATAATAATAATAATAATAATAATAATAATAATAATAATAATAATAATAATGTTATATATCCTTTATATGCTATTCTTATTCACTTAGAGTAAATTTTACTTAGTATAATCCGTATTTGAATCGTAGATCCAAGGATTTTCCTTCGAAATCCGCTTGTTGTTATCCGAATCTCACTGAATCCTAGTTCTCGAGTCTGCGTATCCTCCTAGTATTGCTACACCTATTGTTTTAAGGAGGTCTTGAGGTTTTATTATTTAATTCAGTTATATACTGAACATTAGCATATATATGTGCATGTGTGTGTGTGTGTGTGTACTAAAATAAAATAACTAGATATGTATCTACTCAGCTGTATGTTTAATGTACCGTTAGAATGAATTATTACTAAAACAAGGATAGGAAAATAACAAGACAACAGCTCTCTCTCTCTCTCTCTCTCTCTCTCTCTCTCTCTCTCTCTCTCTCTCTCTCTCTCTCTCTCTCTCTCTATATATATATATATATATATATATATATATATATATATATATATATATATATATATATATATATATATATATATATATATTATATATATTATATTATAAATATACTCTCTCTCTTTCTATATATACATATATATACAGAGAGAGAGAGAGAGAGAGAGAGAGAGAGAGAGAGAGAGAGAGAGAGAGAGAGAGAGAGAGACGACCAGACAAGCCTGGACATGGGAGAACATGCGAGATTGACAAGAGGTCATGGAGGGAGAGAGAAGAAAAGAAATGAAAGACAGAAAGGGGTTGGCGATGGCGCAGCTTCGAGAAGTCGGCGAATATTTCAGTACTGTCTGTGTCTGTCCTTGTAACTCTCAGAGGTAAATTTGACTGCAGGAAATAGGAACGGGAGATGAAGAATGCTGACGCCCTGTATATTTGGACAAGTGCTTAGGACACGAGATATGAATGGAACTCAATATTGCAAAGCGTAGGAAGGAGGTGGAAGGCGAGAACGGGGAAGTAATATGTAAATCCGAGACCTGTAGAGACATAAGATACGAACGATGCTCTATTTGCGAAGGGAATGGGAGAATGGAAGATGAAGAACTCTGTCGTCATGTAAATTTGGGGAAGGGGCTCAAGACGTGTGATGTAAATGGCACTCAACATGGAAGCTTGAGGAAGTGTTAACTCTGTGGCTAAAATGGTTTCGCTTGGCGAAATTTTCCATTGCTATGTTCTCGTGTCTTTTCATATTCTTTCATTCTCTCTTGTGGAATTTAAATTTCGTGTCCTTTTTTCAAATTTCCTTGGCAGTGTCTTTACGGCAGACTTTCTCTTACAGATTTCATTTAGATTTTTCATATCCTGTTTTTTTTTTCTTTATAAAATATGCAGTTTTTAAAATCTTTCAACTTGGTGCAGTGCTTTGTGGAATATGTTGCATGACTGAATTTCTCTTGATTTTAATCTTTTGTGAAGTGAATTTATGTTTTCTTTAAATCTCAGTTGTTTACCAGATGTAGTAGAGTCATCTTTTTTAACGAGCGTTAAATTTGTTGTCAGTTGCTCATGACAGGTAAATTTCTGTAATGTTAACTCTAGTATTTTTTTTTTACGGATGTTATTATGATACGCCCAATCTTATCACCTTTGGTTACTTACGTTCACTCAGTGTTGAAAAATCAGCGACTTTTCTTCTTATTTCAATTATTTTTTCTTCATTTGTTCGGGAAGCTTCTTTTTTTTTTTTTTTTTTACCTTCATTATTTTTGAACATTCTTGAGATGTCACGTTCATGCTGGAAACGGATATAAGTCAGTCGTTAATTTTTTGTTTCTTAGAAAAATTAATGATCAAATATTAGTTGCAAGACTTCGTGGAGGCCCAGTGCTATTGCATAAATACCTCTCTCTCTCTCTCTCTCTCTCTCTCTCTCTCTCTCTCTCTCTCTCTCTCTCTCTCTCTCTCTCTCTCTCTCTCTCTCTCTCTCTCGACTGTGTCACCAATTTCCCTGTATCTTCAGAGCACAGTTTATTATTATTATTCAGGAGATGAACCCTATTCATAGGGAACAAGCCCACGGGGGTTGGGCCATTGACTTGAAATTCAAGCTTCCAAAGAATATTATGGCGTTCATGTGAAAGAAGTGACAGAAGGTAATAGGAAATACAGAAAGAAAGATTCCTGATTCCTTTATAATTTTCGTTCAGTTTTTGTAACTGGTTCTGTAACTAAAGCAACGAGTGTGCCTTACGGGGATGGCGAGGATAGAAATATATAAAAAAAAAAAGACCGGACATTGTTGTATAATAAATGTAAAGCAGCATATGTAATTGATATCAGCTCATAGATTTTGTCACGTATCTTTAATATGATGACATTTTCCTCTCAAGCAAATATCAAAAGTTTAATTATTTTCTTATCTAACATTGTTACTAATGAAGACATTATAGCGTTATGAAATAATTCATGAACTGTTGTAGCATGGAATTGGGTTCTTCCTCTCATGTTTCATTCGTAGCTTTTATTGTGGGATCCATTGGTTCAGTTACTTTTTCTCTCCACTTACTTCTAAGTAGAGGAACTTATTCTTCATGAAGTTTTTCAGTATATATATATATGTACATATATATATATATATATATATATATATATATATATATATATATATATATATATATATATATATATATATATATATATATATATATATATATATATATATATATATATATATATATATATATATATATATATATATATATTCAGTATTAATAATTTTGTGTCATAAATATTCAATTAAATGCAGCTTTCTCTTTGTGAATTTGTCTGCTGCCGTTGCGTAAAAAGCTATTTTTTGTTTTCCGTATTTTATTTTCGAAAGGTAAGGTCATTATACTCAGGAATTAGACGTGAATGTGTGCGAGACAGGAATGAATGACGGAATATGTTTAAGGGGATTCGACACATTACTCATGAGCCTTCTGTGCAAGTGTATTAAAGCTAATAATGGTGTGGAAGTTTACTGCACATAAGGTTCATTTATGATCCAGCAGTTAAAGTGTGGAAGTGCCAGTAGCTCTTCTGTATTTTTTTTCTCCGGATAGAATCTTTGTTGAAGGGAAACAGCTTTATAAAAACACACACACACATATTGTATATGTATGTAAATGTATATATACATGTGTGCATAGATATATGTACAGTATATATACGCATGTATATATACTATATACATATATTCATATCTATGTCTGTCTATATATATATATATATCTATCTATCTATCTATCTATCTATCTATCTATCTATATATATATAATATATATATATATATATATATATATATATATATATATATATAGATATAGAGAGAGAGAGAGAGAGAGAGAGAGAGAGAGAGAGAGAGAGAGAGAGAGAGAGAGATAGGTGCGTGTGTGCTGAAAAGAAGGCAAAGTGCTTTGAGCTGAAGCAGTGCTCGGAAGGAATGTCAAAAAATGCGTTATAATTCCCCAAATGTCACCACCATGCTCAAACTTTGAACATAGTAGAAAGAATATATCGTCTAGAATAATTTATGATTAAAGCCAAGGTATGCTGGAAGGGGGGCGGACTCCTTTGCCGGACCCCGCGAACTGATTCGTTGATTTGTTGTGCACGTCACGGAGCTCCGCCCACTTCTTACAAGCTGAATGGTTAATGAATGAAACGCGCTATCTCGCCCCTCCCCCTCCTTAATCTAGGACTAATGAATGAGTTCTTTTCTCTTCTAAAAGAATGTCTCATTTCCTTGACACTTGATAGGTGGCCGGCGTTTTTATTTGCTATTTAGCACTCGGCGCCGGCTTTTTTCTCTTCGTCCTTATTTGCCAGACGTAATACTACATAGATTTTCGCTTTCTTTTCCAACGAGTCTCGGCTTTAGTTTGTAATGTCAGGCTTGAGGAGAAATTCTTCTTTCGGAAGGATTTACCGACGGCAAATAAGAATTTTGTCATATATTTATATATGTACGTATATATATTATACATATATGTATATAATATATATATATGATATCATCAGTATCTACATATATATATATATGTATATATATATATATATATATATATATATATGTATATATATATATATATATATATATATATATATATATATATATATATATATATATATATATATATATATATATATATATATATATCAAATCAGGAGTGATGATACATGTGGCACCCAAAACTCTGGTAACACACAATTTCCAACAAACTTTAGTGGGAAAAGTTTGTTAGATTATAAGTTTATACAGATTAGGTGGAAGAGTAAGTTGATGAATATTGTATAATGTGATTGTGAGAGGAGGAGTAGTAGTAGTAGTAGTAGTAGTAGTAGTAGTAGTAGTAGTAGTAGTAGTAGTAGTAGTAGTAGTGACTGTGTATTTCTGGCAACAATCTGCTTGAGGTGACAGTGAATATCAAAGGTTAGTTTTAGTTGGAGGAGAAAGGTTCGGGTATGGCTATAAGTATAGGCAAGACAATAAAGATTGGTAAGATGAGGCAGTTACGTAAGGGAAAGGTGTAGGGAAAATGGGCTTGGGTTAAATATACTAAGGTGGGGAGAGATTGGATTTGGGGGGGGGGGCGGAGTTCTAAATGCAATGGTAGAGTCATGGTTAGAAGAGAATATTGAGTGTGAAAGGACATTGAATATAATTATGATGATATTCATTATTGTTACTGCAATAATTATGATGATATTCATTATTGCTATTGCAATCAGTTAGGCTAGACAATTGAAAGGATATGTCAGTGATTGCCCCAAGTACCTATATAAGAAAAAAGTTTGTTATAGGATGATAAAGTGAAATGAAAATATGATTGTTTGAAGTTCAATTGACAGACAGAAGAGAGGATTGTACACAGGACTGCAAGAAGAATGTCATTATTTTGGAGGGATGTTCATTTAAAGAGGAAGTTAATGTTAAAAATGGTCTGGGTACAAATATAGAGACGATTTCTGAAGAATGCAGCCCTGTGTTAAAGAAGAATATTTTGAAGAATTGTTGAATCTATAGGATAACATAGAAGGAAAGAACTTGGTGCAATGAATACTTATGTAGGCGTGAGGAATATGAAAGGTAGCTGGAGCTGTGTAGAAGGATTAAAAGTATGGTTAGATTGTCTGTGGATTTGGAAGGTCACATGTATGAACGGAATGTTTAGCCGACTTACCTATATGGAAGTGAAGTATGCAAAGGTGGAATGGGTTTGCGCATGTACTATTCTCTCATGTGGAGAAAAATCATTATATGCTTAATCCTCGTCGAGTGAGATCTTAAAAAAGGAAAAGAAAATAAAAAAGATTATTAAAGTATATAAACTGGAACAGTGATTTAATAATAGAGGAACAAAAATTTTAAAAATATTTAGCAATATAAAATTATTGTAATTATCCGAAAGTGCGTTTTTCTTTCACTGCAGTGTTTTATAAATCAGAATAAAGGTCTGGGATAGGATGGCAGGGGAAAAAAGAAAAATATAACAGTAAAGTGAATTGAATAGACCAGGAGAAAAGACCATTCTACGCAGAACTGAACCACCTCGTTCGATAGAGAGTATTGGAATGTGTAGCCTGTGGCTACAAGAGATCGCATTGGACTCTCTCCCTTCCCACTCTCCTCCTCCTCCTCCTCCTCCTCCTCCTCCTCCTCCTCCTCCTCCTCCTCCTCCTCCTCCTCCTCCTCCTCCTCCTCCTCCTCCTCCTCCCTTCTGCTCTTTACCGCAACCAATAAAAATAGGGGAAGGATACGTTCAATTTCAACAGCTGGTCAAAGGAAATGAATTGAATGTTGAAGGTTTGGGATTGAAGTAGATCTACGCTTTGTCATTGTCTTTTGTCTGCGTGTAGTTTTTTCAAAAAGATTAGAAATTCAAGTGGAGTATACGTAAAGGGCCATTTAGCAAGTTTCTACAATAGAGAAGGCTTTACGTTAGAAAAAGTGGAGAGAAGAAACTAATGGATATCCAACAAGTAATAACCTTACAAATGGCTAAATGCGTAAATAAGCAGTAACATAAATCAGAAATACTGGGGCAAGTTACTTTTTAACAGTAAACCCACCTTTCATGAGCTTCTGAGCCTCAACACCAATAATGCTGCCCCTAAAAAAAAAAAAAAAAAAAAAAAAATAATACATAAAAAAAAAAAACTTTCACAGTTTTACAATAAAAAGCTCGGAAGACCTCAGATGGTAAGCATTGTTGACCGTAATTATCTCGACTGTTGGCCCTATGGGGGACTGTGAGGTTTGTGTGACAGAGGACGTCATTTTGATCATTCCAGCAGGCGTATATTGAACCAAGTACGATAAGTTTTATTTCACCCAGGATCTCTGTAATAGAATTTGTCAGATGCATCGCTAATACAACATAATTTAAAGAAAATAATTTGCGTTGGTATGTCCGAATAGTGAGTGCCTATTTATGTAGACGGAAAAATTGTGATTTTCATTAAATTTTAAATGAGAGTAGCTTCCAGAATCCAACCATCTTGTGCTCTATCAAAGTTTTGCTGAGAACGTTTCAGGTAAACAAGATCGCGTTGCTGGAACTAACTTGCTCGTCTGAAGTTAGTTTCACAGATGAATTATTTTAATGTAAATGAGTTCATTCGTTAGTGTTAGTTATTATGTTTACCTTGGTGTTACGCATTTTACTTGTTATCCTAAGGTGTTAAGTAGAGGTTAGGTTTATGTTTGATCAACACTTTAATTTCTGTATATTCTTTTTTAAGTTAGTAAAATATTTTATCAAGTGCATAATAAGTTGTAAGTGATTGTTTTTTACTTTTCTGTAAAAGAAAACTATTGTGCCGGCTTTGTCTGTCCGTCCCCACTTTTTCTGTCCGCCCTCACATCTTAAAAACCACTGAGGCTAGAGGGCTGCAAATTGGTATGTTGATCATCCACCCTCCAATCATCAAATATACAAAATTGCAGCCCTCTAGCCTCAGCAGGTTTTTGTTTTATATAAGGTTAAAGTTAGCCATAATAGTGCTTCTGGCAACGATATGGGATAGGCCGTGGTTAAAGTTTCATGGACCGCGGCTCATACAGTATTATACCGAGACCACAAAAAAGATAGATGTATTTTCGGTGGCTTTGATTATACCCTGTGCAGAAAACTCGACTGCGCCGAAGAAACTTCGGCGCATTTTTTACTTGTTTTCTTTTGTATGTAGTAGCGTAAGTGAACAGTAAATATTGTAACGATCTGAAGTGCCCATCTCCCTTCCTTCGGCGAAATATCCATAAGTTTTACGTAAAAGAACCTTTTACGTGTTTGGGAGACATACCAGATCTCTCTCTCTCTCTCTCTCTCTCTCTCTCTCTCTCTCTCTCTCTCTCTCTCTCTCTCTCTCCACAGCGTGAAATAGAGGGCTGGCGATTAACCCTCGTTACCCGGTCAGGGGTGCAGGAATGTTTTGGAGACCGTGTGGTAAATTGCGGTCAGCAATATTATTATTATTATGATTATTATTATGATTATTATTATTATTATTATTATTATTATTATTATTATTATTATTATTATTATTATTATTATTGTGTAATAAAAATCCACAATTATATAGTTAATATATTACTATTAAAAATATAATTGTGGATTTTCATTACTCAGATTGTTTTTCACGAGATTGTGAATTTCTTGGCATTATTATTATTATTATTATTATTATTATTATTATTATTATTATTATTATTATTATTATAAAACCAGAGGATTGGACTGACTTTGCCCTACTAATTTCATGGCATTATTATTATTATTATTATTATTATTATTATTATTATTATTATTATTATTATTATTATAAAACCAAAGGATTGGACCGACCTTGCCCTACATAATGCCTTATTTATAATTTACCTGTGTCATATTTTTCCCTTTCTAACACTGTTCAGTCGTCCACAGTTACTTGCAAGGCAAATACGGAAGGTGGTGTGGCGTGGGATTTAATTAAGAAGAATATTAAAGAATATCAACCCCAGGTGATGAAGAGTCAGTTATTATTCATTATTGAAGGTCGTAATAAAATGATAAACGTAGACACAACCAAATTACTCGAGTTGTGAGCTCCGGGAGATCCGCCATAGCACTAAAAGGTCTTTTGGTCTCATTCAGAGTATACCCGCCCGAGGCGGCAAGACCCATTGTTTTTCGGCGACGATACAAAGTTCGGAAATAATAGACCTGGATTCGGGGTGCTGAAGAACTGAAAGAATGTCGGCTTAAAATAATGGAGAGAGGTGGTGAAGGTGGAGAGACGGTGGATACTAAAGGTCTGCCCGAAGGATGAAAAGAAACAATGATGATGGAAGTATATTTACCTGCGGCAGCACTCATTTTAAAGGGCAAGTAATAGTTGCTTTATACCCAGTAAAATTATTAGCAGCTTGCTTAATATCAGTAGTTTATCTTCTATCTATGTTGGAGGGATTGAAGGCTGAAAAACAAGTTTTTGTGATATATATGTATATATAGATATATAATATACTGTATATATTATATTATAGTATACATATATGTATAATTCATAAAAATTTGTGTATACATATAACTATATATATATATATATATATATATATATATATATATATATATATATATATATATATATATATATATATATATATATATATATATCAAGAAGCCGCTTCCCATAGCAGTGGGTGATTAAAAAAAATACAACAGTCGCTGCGACATTTGTACATTACTTACTAAACTTCGATAAACTTATGCAGAAAACTGTTACTACATTAACCGTCTCATACACATAAGCCTCTTCATCATCATCACGTTAAACCTCCTGCACACATTGCGCCCCTCACCTCAGTCACCACTGCCTTGCAAGCACTCTTGCTCCTCGTGGATATTAAGGCCCGGCTTTTCCGGTATACCTGTTTCGTACTATCTATCCAGCACATTCATTGACTCCGCTTATTTTAATAAGTAACAGATGTTTCAGCGTTTGATAACGGTTAATGCATTTGCCTGTGTCGATTGTTTATTGTGCGCTGTACACAGCAGTGTACTGCGTTCTTGTAAGATGCTGTTTTGAATGGAAGTCTCTCTTGATTCATGTTTATTATATGAAAATCATTTTCGAGAGATAATCTTCTTAGCGGTTGGTCAACGCGAGCTTAAGGGACGCATTTTGGGTATAGTACTTTTAGAATAGTCTTTGTGTGGCATCAGTTTTCTTTTTTGAGGCCCATATCCGTTTCAGTTTTAAATATTTATAGGAACAAAATTTATGATAGGAGAAGGATTCTCTGATGAATGTTTAAATTTATATCTGGTGAAACTGACCTTAATATATATGTCTTCAATTAGCTCCTAATCTCCAGAACATTTCATTGATAAATTTGTGTGTAAACCTGGGGTTTTTTCTTCGATAGAAAAATTTAATTTTCGTTGTCCGAAGACCGGGCTGTTAGTTCTTGTCAAGTCCGCGTGCCGGGAAGAGTAACCAATCCATTACAGCGTCTGTCAAACACAGATTCCAGAACTGAAACTTTTGCTGATTTATCCACTCGGAGATCTGAAACTCCTTTCTTCCCCCGTCTCGATCCGGAGATCTCTGGTAACTTTGGTGGCTCTGATCTCCCATAACGTGGTGTGTGTTTTCGTTTTATGTTTTTATTTTTTAGAAATTTGTTTATGGGCTCCGTAATATTCCATGCAATAGAGTTAATTGCTGTGACAGTTGATTTTTGAAAATGCTAGTCGGTCTTTCTATGAGCAGGAATTTGAAGTTACACTGATGCGGTCGCTATTCCACTTTGGTTTTGTTTTATGTATAAAAAATAAATTATACAGTTTTTCCTAATTTTTTTTTCTGTTTTCTTTTGACGGTCTCCGGAAAAGCACACGAAATTTTTAATCAACTATGTAGCCGTGCATTATTGTTGTTGTGCCGTCTATACATCTATTGTGCATTTAATTAATTAGCCATTGGATAATTGAAATACGTAGTTATATTTAGTAATGTTCATTTCAACAGGGAAATGTTCTGCTTTCCCCTACTCGTTAATCTATTTATATTATTCTCTGTTCCCCTTTTCACTGCACAATTAGTTCTCCCTTTCGGTTCTAATCTACTTTTATCAACCCTTTTCACTTCCTCTCTGGCTAATCATTATTCCATCTTTTTGTGCGACGTTGCACTCGTCTCTCCCTCCTGCCGGAGGAAAGTCTCCTGAGTTGCAGGGAGAGAGAGAGAGAGAGAGAGAGAGAGAGAGAGAGAGAGAGAGAGAGAGAGAGAGGAGACTCTGCTCTGCCTTTTGCTCATTTATGCTCTCCCGGAGCCCTGATGCGAATGCAAATAGTGCTGCATACCTCCTCTTCTCCGCATTTGCTTTTCCCCCTGGATGCAGTTTAGTGACCGTTTCCAACTCTCTCTCTCTCTCTCTCTCTCTCTCTCTCTCTCTCTCTCTCTCTCTCTCTCTCTCTCATTGCAGGTTATGAATTGCCGCCGCGCTGGATTTTAATTGAGGATCGATTGGCGTTGAAGGCAATTTTGCTGATGAATGTGATATATATATATATATATATATATATATATATATATATATATATATATATATATATATATAATTATATATATATATATATATAATGTATATATATAAATATATATATATAATTATATATATATAAATATATATATATTATAATGTATATATATAAATATATATATATATATATAATTATATATATATATATATATATATATATATATATATATATATATATATTATTATATATATATATATATATATATATATATATATATATATATAATTATATATATATATATATATATAAGGGTTTTTACCTAGTGACCTTATCTGGTATATGTATGTGAGGTGATCAAACTGTAGCACCAGAATAACGAGAGTGAGCCCCTGATACAGCCTGTGTATAGATGAGCATGTGAATGGGTTTTACAAACACGCATTCTTTTTTCTTGTTAAATTACCTAGCGCATTTCAATTCCCAAGGTAAAGCATACGCTTAATTTGCATTCATAGTTTTCTGTTATGTGCAAGATCAAAAATGGTGATTTTACCATAATTCTCATTTGCTTTTATAATATTTTTAAGAGCCTGTTTATGTTGTTGCTGTTTTGTGTGTGTGTGTTTTTTTTTTAAGGGCCTACACATTTCGGGTCCGGTTAAAGCTTGCTATCATTACTTCCCCACCGTGCCGACGAAAGCAGGTTGGCGAGAGCGACATTCTTTTATATCTCGGAAGAGTCGTGATCTAAGGAGGCGAATTATGAGGCCTCTGGTCCGGGGTTCCACAAGTTAGAAGTAAGTTCGTCCTCATTGTCAACAAAAACAAACTGCCAGTCAGAAGCTTCCTTAATTACAGCCGGCAAAGTTTGGCAGGTCAAACAGCAGAGTCAGGCCCCTCTTCCTGATTTTCTGTTTTTTCTTGGAGTTTGGTGGCTTTTTTAGGAAGGTACCAAGGGAAAATGGAAGGTATTTGCGAAGCTGTCTGAAATACAGAACAGACGACGTTGAAAAGGAAGCTCGGCCTGTCAGGGTCGGCTGTTGCTGTTGCGAATGAAAAAGGAATCCTCAAGCACTACTGTATACCTCGGGTGTTTCTCATTTCCACTCCGGTGTTTGTCGTTACGTTTTGAGTTCGAAGAAGTCGATTTGCTCTTATATTATTCTGGCTTTCTTTATTTCCTTTTAAAAGGCTCCGTGTCTCTTATTTCACAACTGTCGCGTCGTTTCAGATCACTTTACTCTTTACTTCATTTATATTCATAATCAGTTTTTGTATTTAAAAATAAAGGGCTGGATATTCTTGCTGTATAATTTATGTCTGTGTTCATGTTCCTTTGATAAATATAATTGATACGGTTTTTTGTTTCTGTAGCCATAAACACTGAAAGGATATAGTCCCCCCAAAAAAATTAATTCGAGAGTTTTGTATACTCTTCTGTTAGGTATCTTTAGTGATCTTTTCTTCATGAAATGTTTCCCGTCATCGTTCCAGAACCCCTCCTTTTCGCAGGGCCTAATGTAACAAGAAAAGAAGCACCTCCTGTGTTCACATTTTAAAGGTCATCTATCGCGCAATTGATAGTTTCCACTATTGTTTCATTCTTTGTACTCTCCAATTTACAAATTTGCCTACTTTTCCAACATTTTATCTCCCTATAGCCCGTCCTCTTTCATGAGGCGAGTCTAACCTATCTTTAGGGGTTAAACCCAACGCTTCTCTCCCCTTTTTTTCTTTTAATCTTCGGCTCTACATTGGCTCGTGTTAGGCGCCCCTTTAGCGTTCACGAAAAAAAAAAAAAAAAAAAAGAAAGTCTTCCGAGTGACGTTGAAAGGTTAGAGATCCTCGATGCTTAGGGCCATGTGATAATCAAGATTGAGACTCCCACTTTCCGGAAGTATGACCCGAATTTTACGATTCCCCCCCAGAAACTTTCTGCGTCTGGCTTCCCGTATGTGGCCTTACTCTCACGAGATTGGTGATAAGAAAAGCGTACGAGACACATGTTAAACACGATCCTCTAATCTCACCTTATCATATCAGGCCACGCCAGCCTTATCGTTTTCACATTTCCATGCAAATTCCGGCGATAAAAAAAAGGGGGAGGAAGGCAGCGGAGGCTTTTCATGTGAGGGAAGACGGGGAAAAGGATATGGGGAGATGGGGAAGGGAGCAGCATAAAGTCTAGTGTGGATGATAGAAGCCTCTGGCTTATGTACAGATGCTGTCACAGACAGGCAGGCAGCATTGGTGAGTGATGGGAGATAGGTTTGATGGTAGGAAATGGTTGTATATTTGTTTATATTTTTTTGACGTATTTGAGTGTTATAACACCTGTATAAAGTGTAATGAGACGATTAGAAAATGTTAGTGAAAACATGCTGTTTATTAACTTTTACTATTCGTATCGTTAATGAACATGTTTCAAGCGATTCCTTGTAAGTGTCACAAGATCAAATTCCTAACCCCCTCCCCCCTTTTCAAGAAAGTGCGTGTGCTCCTAACCTTCTTCAAGTTTCCTATCACAAGAGAGCCACACATTTCTGTCTAATGCCTCCGGGTAAAACATGTACCCTCCGACTTGTCGCTAGAATTGTTTAACGCCACCCCATATGAGGATAATAAAAGGAATTGGATCTTGCGTACACCTGAGTTGGAGTGCTAAAGTGTACCAAGATCTGTTTATATCTTTCGTCGAATGCTGATGGAATTCATGTTTTGCCTTTGAACCCTGTTCCAATTTGTATTTTCAGTGTCATTACTCTTATTTTTTTGTGTGTATAAGTGGTATGTACACTGTTCTGGTATGTATTTTCAATATATCTGGTACTGTTTTCAGTTATATCTTTGACATCGGGTGAAATGGACTGGTTGGTTTTGTAAAATTTTTGGTATCGTGTGTATATATTATATATATATATATATATATATATATATATATATATATATATATATATATATATATATATATATATATATATATATATATATATACACACACACATATATATATATATATGGTTGTGTGTGTGTGCGCGTATATGTGTGTGTTTGTATATATGTACGTAGGTATGTATATTCCTGAGACACCAGAAGTCTGTACCCTTTTGGCACCGACCCCTCCCTAAAAAAAAAAAAAAGGGCGGATGATGGAAAAATTTTATATACTATATAAATATATATGTATATATATATGTGTGTGTGGTGTGTGTGTGCGAGCGCGCACGAGTGAGTTTCCGTACTATGAATAATTTGGATGTAGCGAGAGAATATTAAATTGATGGAACGTCAGAACTGATACAACGAAACGGTGTTTAATATTCAGGAAGCTCAGTAGAGCATCTAGGAAGAGATGAATGTAGCATTAGATGTAAAGGAACCGACTTGCTGATGAAGAGGCTGGTGAGTTTGTATATGGAACCGCCATAAAACCGTGGAATGTTTTTTTTTTTTTTTTTTTCACCAAAGCTACAGCCTTTATCCTTCTTTTTGTGGATCAAGGTCGTTTTGTCTTCTCTCTGTTGTTATTTTTCTGGCGTCTGGTCCGCTCAGGGGAAAAGGAGGTTTTATTATTGTTTTTTTACTTAACAAATGGTAAAGTCTTATTTGCACTTATGGTGTAATCTTAGGTTAAAATAACACTGTGACGGAATCCTGTGGTTTGGACATATTATTAAAGGCTTTATTAAACGAAGAAGAAGATAAACGGAATATGTAGATGTTGGTAACGAATGTACCAAATTATATGAATTATTTCGAAAGATCTAATGTTCTTGAATGTTTTTTTTTTCAGAGGTCCTACCTTTTTCCCACGAAGAAGTAGAGAGAGAGAGAGAGAGAGAGAGAGAGAGAGAGAGAGAGAGAGAGAGAGAGAGATTTAGGATACTTTACTTTAGTGATATTTTTGTTTTAAACCTTGTTTACATAAGTAATCCTTTCCCTGTCATAGTGTATATTACGCAGTGATTAACAGAGTACGAGCTGATAAAAAATGGAACTTAAATTTTTAGAACTTGCTGAAACACTTTTGTGGGAGCAAAATGAGTCATCAGCGGTATGAAATCGTAGGGGTTTTGTTGACTTGGCTGTGGCTTTTCTGTAGAAGTGCTTCCGTAGCTGAGATTCCACATCAGATAACTTTATAACGGTAGGAACAATAGTTGTAGGCAAAGATTGTTCTTGAAGTTCATAGTATTTGTAAAGGTTGCCATGTGTCTGGAGATGGACAAGTTTGAACGGAAGGTTCAAACTCGTCCGTTTTAGTTTTTCTCTCGGGATGTTTGCTTTGTCCTGAAGTAAGGTCTCAGTCATGAGTCTGAGAAAAACTTATCTTGGAAGGATGAGAAATTCATAGTAGCTGCAACTAGTTCCTGAATCCATATTTTACGGCAGTCTTCTTTTGAAAAGTTACCTTAGGTTCAGTGATTTAATGAAGATAGTTGTCGAAGAGCGAGACATGAAAACAAAAATATGCCGAAAAACGAATGTACTTGTTTATTGACATAAAAAAACTGCCAACAGCCGATTCCAGACTCCGTTTTGGTGTCAGGATAAGGGTATAAGATAGAAGGAGAAGGGAATCAGAAGACTAATAGGAGAGAGAGAGAGAGAGAGAGAGAGAGAGAGAGAGAGAGAGAGAGAGAGAGAGAGAGAGAGAGAGAGAAATTACTCTTTCAAAATAAATAGGAAAGACCGCAAGCGGTGTTGCTGAGATAAATATAGGAGATGCAAGGAGCTACACCTTGACGAAAAGTGGGAGAGACGCATGGAAGGAAGAAAGAGATCTAAGCAAAGTTCTCTCTCTCTCTCTCTCTCTCTCTCTCTCTCTCTCTCTCTCTCTCTCTCTCTCTTCTTCCTTCAGCTCGTCCCACTTCCAGGAGTTTGACGACGAAAATGAAAGATATACTGAAATGGATTCAATCACGTCGTTGTCGCTCTCCTCTCTCTCTCTCTCTCTCTCTCTCTCTCTCTCTCTCTCTCTCTCTCTCTCTCTCTCTCTCTCAGCCAAATTAATCTTGAGTTCTTGGTAAATTCAGCTTCATTAATTTTCACTGATGTTATTTTTCTTTCCTTTTTCCCTGTTTCCAGTGGCTGCATTCATACAGCCCCGAAGGGAATAAGAAACCTTCTATTGGAGGGCCTGAAGTGCTATGAGATTAAGAGCATTTTTTGCCTTCTTAGTTTGTATGTTTGGACGTGTGTGTGTGTGTGTGTGTTTGTTTGTGCGCTTGCGCAAGGCTCACAAGAAGAGGTGGCTCAGCCCGATTGCTGCAGAGTTACGGGTTTATTGGTTTTCACAATTTTTTTTTCTGCAAAGTCTTTGCATTGCGTTTGCTTCTCACCGTCAGTTTCCCTTTCCGTTTTGTACGAGCTCTGGTCGTTGTTGATGATTGAATCCAGACTCTGTTTGAAATGGACAGGGGGTGAATATTTCGGATTTAAATGCAGCCACTTGATAAAATTGCGGACGCTTTTGATGAGATCTTATTTATCAAGCTTATTCTTGGAGTGCTTCAATTTGAGGTTAGGGTATTCATCTGGTTCCATTAATTACTTTAACCAACTGTGTTTTCGAGGGTTTTGGAAGGCACGCTGCAAAGCCTCTTAAGTAATGCCTACAGTGCAACGCGTGAGGTGCACTGACGGCATTAGCAGGAACAGCAAATAACATATAACAGCAGCAGGAGAGGTCAGATACATGGCAAATTTTTCTTTTAAACAGTTTTGTGATTTGAAAATGCGTTTGGCATTATCGCTTACGGAGCTGTTTGGCACAAAGGGCCTCTGTGAAATTCCTACATTCATGTCTTTTTCATACTCTATCTTTCACAAAGCTCCAGTCATCTCTGATTTCTATTCTTAGTTCCCTTCCAAGTAGGTTTTGGTCTTCAAGCCCTTTCGGTGCCCACGGGAGCCCAGTGTTCTCCATATCGTAAGTTTCTTTGTAACTGATTCCACTTTGAAGCCTGTGAATACTTTCAGTAGCGGGAAATGAGCCACAGTTTTCGTCCGTTTAACTAATATGTATAAGCTCTCTAGACTGAATATTTTTCAAAAGGTCTGTTATATGTGTTCATGTTTTGATTTCCATTTCTGCAGATCTGCTTGGTTTTTCATTTTATCATCAACCAAGCAGTTGGTAGGACTGAGGGACACCGACTCTCAGTCTCACCGTTGGTGGTTGGCATATCTCTGAAATTTAGCTGGTTAGATTATAGTAAATTCGTTTGGAGATATGCATGTCCCTTGTGTGACATGTTACGTAGATAATTCTAGGATTACAAGTCGGCAGTTGTCTGGGGCGCTGCCCGGGATATTAAATGGCCATGATAAGACATTGTCTGTAGGAGGGCGGTCATGCTTGAATACGAAGACCTTTTTGAGGGTGCCCTCTTGGACCTAACATTGTATCTTCTTGATATAAACATTACTGGGAATGACTTAACACATAAAATGTAAATTTTACAAAAATGGACCTATTTGTACATTTTCTTTGGGGAGTATGTTATTCCCAAGGTGTAGTGAATTCGATATTAATGGGTTATTTGTGGTCTAGCATTTGAAAGCATAAAATGTCGCGTAAGAAAAGTGTCAAACTTTCATAAATATATATAGACGCTTTACAAATTTAGCACTTGGCTGTCATGGCGGAGATGGGTTGATTTTGATTAAGTATAGAACCCGAATTCGACAGATACATGTCCAGAAAGTCGATATCACTTCTTAACTTTCTAGATGGCTCAGTGGGTAAGTTTACTGTCATCCATATATAATCCTAGAAAGGTAAAGAATAAAGAATCGGGTCTTGATCTTGGCAGGTATACTTATCGTGTGGAATTCCCTTTAGGCGTTAATCCAAAAATAATTAGTGAGTTCGATGTTAATAGGTTAATTTTAGATTTATGTTATATACGGAATAAGTAGAATAGTGTGTGTGTATATATACATACACACAAACTATATATATATATATATATATATATATATATATATATATATGTGTGTGTGTGTGTGTGTGTGTGTGTGTGTGTGTGTGTGCGTGCGTGCGTGTGTAGTATAATTTATTCACAATTTTGTTGTCACATTTTAGATCAGACAGCTGGCCGCTCGTTGGTAGTAAGATTAAAAAAAAAAAAAAATCCTCCGCGTGATTTTTCTTTTGGTTAATGAGCGTTTTAAGCATAGTCGAAAACAACAACTCATTTCAATTCATCATCCTGAGATTTTTCACAGCTTGGTCGCCTAATTATACCGGCCCACATAACTGGGCGAATCTTCTAAAAAGACGGCGCCTTTTTACCTCCCCCTCGTAGATTAGGTTGTTGGTTAGATGTTCCGTCGGTCTGCGTTTCTTGTTTGTTAACAGAATTACGTGAAAACGAACGAACTGGTTTTTATATCCTTGGTGAAAACATTCATTAGCTGGCCCCCTTCGGACAGTTGCCATTTGGTGGATATTGACAAAAGGTTGTCGGATTTCAGCAGAGAAAACTCTTGAAAACTTCATCGACATCCGCCTAAAGATTATTAAGGTTAAACTTCATCGACATCCGCCTAAAGATTGTTAAGATTAAACTTCATCGACATCCGCCTAAAGATTATTAAGGTTAAACTTCATCGACATCCGCCTAAAGATTATTGAGGTTAAACTTTATCGACATCCGCCTAAAGATTATTAAGGTCAAACTTCATCGACATCCGCCTAAAGATTATTAAGGTTGAACTTCATCGACATCCGCCTAAAGATTATTAAGGTTAAATTTCATCGACATCCGCCTAAAGATTATTAAGGTTAAACTTCATCGACATCCGGCTAAAGATTATTAAGGTTAAACTTCATCGACATCCGGCTAAAGATTATTAAGGTTAAATTTCATCGACATCCGCCTAAAGATTATTAAGGTTAAACTTCATCGACATCCGCCTAAAGATTATTAAGGTTAAACTTCATCGATATCCGCCTAAAGATTATTAAGGTTAAATTTCATCGACATCCGCCTAAAGATTATTAAGGTTAAACTTCATCGACATCCGCCTAAAGATTCTTAAGGTTAAACTTCATCGACATCCGCCTAAAGATTATTAAGGTTACCGTCTAGAGACACTCAACCGTATTTCATAAAAATTCTGATCATCTGTTCTTGAAATATTTCCTTAAAAAAGCTGACATAACACAGTTCTCTTGACCGAGATTTTCATTCTGCGATTACCCCCCTAGTTTTTAATTATAATATTGTAACAAAGATATCTTTCCTTTCAGCAGCTTGCTGCGTTTCATTTGAAAGCAGAGATTCGTATAGTTCTTTATGTATGGTACGAAAACTCTCTGCGTCCACTGCGTATTTGATCAAAAGAGACGTAAGAGTGTCCTTACTCTTGCCAGTAAATATCAGGACTTAGGTATTTTTGAATTCTTTGCGAAGATACCACAGATTTTTGTGTAATGATTCCCGAATGAAATGGGTAGCAGTAAAATGTAATTTTCTTGATGGAAAATGTCTAGTTGTTGTAGAAGCTTGGTCTGGTAAGAAGTGTTACTGTATCTGTATATGTATTAGTACATTTATATGCATGCATGCATACACCACGCTTTTTCCCCTTCGAAGAGTTTGTTCCCGAAGATGTTGGTCTTCGTGTTTTGAGTATTATTTAGGGATTAGTTTGCTGTCCTCATATCCATCTTAACTAGCTGCGACCCATCACCGTCGACAAAATACCAAGTAATTAATTCACTGTTCAGGCTAAAAGGCACAGTGTAATGTACCTAGGACGTTTCGGCTTGTTTGGGAATCGACCACGGGACCCCTAGTTAGTGAGGCGAGCGTCTAAACCCCTGGACTCTATTAATGTTTATTTTTTCTCTCTTTTTTTTTCTTATATTTGCAGGCATATGCAAATGCATGCATTCGTGTACATGTACACTCATGCATATCAAATGTATAGTTGTGTATTTTCACACGTGCCATATTTCTGAACGTGAAGTTTATGCGAAATTACATGCCAAAATTAACCTGCTCTGTAGGTATTAAAGGTATTGCGTTCCGGTCACACTCGTATGCCCCCGCCCCGGGGTAGCACGAGGCGCCTACGAGGAAACTTTCAAGTGAACGTGAGTATTTCTGATACGTGTCCTTATTTTCCCCTCGTTGCCGCATGCCCTCGCGTCCTTATCTGTATGCCATAAACGGATATAAGCATCCGGACGTAGACGCATCCTTATTATGATTCATGGTCGATCGCAGGTACATTTAAGGTACAGATGGAAATGAGAGGCACAGGCACGTACGTATTTCCCTCCCCCCCACCCTCCCTCCCTTTCTCCCTCCCCCTCCTGCATTCTAGCCATCCGTTTTACACATATATGAGCTTTTGGGAGGGCTTTTCATCATATGCATGATTTATATCGGGTTGCTGTAATGTAACGTCCTTTCCATAACTCCCAGTCTCTACCCCCGCCCCCCGGCCTCTCCCTCTCTCTCTCTGTCTGTTCCTATCCTTGTCTTAATTGATTTATTCGTCCCATCTTGGTGGTCGTGGAAGAAGAAGGGAATGAAAGTGAGGGATCGAGAGAGAGAGAGAGAGAGAGAGAGAGAGAGAGAGAGAGAGAGAGAGAATGATATTCATGTTGTATTCATTCACAAATATTTTCAGGGATATTTTCAGTTGAGGTATTTGATGCTTGGATGATGCAACATGAGTAGTTTCCTCTCTCTCTCTCTCTCTCTCTCTCTCTCTCTCTCTCTCTCTCTCTCTCTCTATATATATATATATATATATATATATATATTTATTTATGTGTGTGTATGTGTGTGTGTATGTTTATATATATATATATGATGTAACGCTTGTTTCTCTCTCTCTCTCTCTCTCTCTCTCTCTCTCTCTCTCTCTCTCTCTCTCTCTCTCTCTCATGAACGCGCAAACACTCACATATACACACAGTAAATTGCGTTTAGGAATACATCCGTTATTAATTCATCATGCAATTAACGATAACGTGATTAAAGCAGCATCGTAAAGCATATCCATTACGTATTCTTTGAAGATGCTGTAAATCTGCAGCAAATACAGATTACGTTGAAACCTAGTAAATAAGAGCTGAAAAATTCTTTAACCACGCCTAACTCTCAGCTGGGAAGTTTGTTTTGGTTCTCTGGAGAGCAAAGTTTCCTCCAAGACGGCAATACAAATGTAAATGTGCAGAATTAGACCTCCCGATCACGTTTTGCATATGAAATTGTCTTTTTAAACATAAAACTCTCCTCCGGATACCGTGAATGTCCTCAGATTGTATATATATATGTCCGTTTCAGAGAGGAAAATGGTTACAGTGCTTTTGAAAGTAATTCGTTACCGAACTCTTTTAATAGGAGAGAAGCCTCTGCGCTCTGAAATAAGATTACGAAAGCAAACGGACAGACGTACAGTCTGTACAAAAGAGAAAATTAACGTTTGCAAAAGGGAGCAAAGGATTCTTTTATTCTGTGATCCTCGTTTTAGGGGAGAGAAATAGATTGGGGCACGGCTGGTGGCAGGGGAGGGGAGGGGGATGGGGAGGGGAGGGGAAGGCGAATCAAGGGAAAGTTTAGACCATCGGACCTTTAAACTTGTAAAGCCTCCGACCCATCAAACGTCGGCTCCAATAACCGGGAAATCTCCCTGCAGAAGCTTCGGAACGGCTAGAGTTTAGAAATTCTAAGTTTCGAATCCCCGAATTCCTGACTCGAACACCCCACCCCACCCCTCCCCCCTGAAACAGATTGGGATTCATGACACCGTGAAGGGAATCATGATTTTGACGCAGTTTTCCTGCTGCTGAGTGTCGGTACTTTTGTGCGACGGAGGATGATGAGGGCCAACATTTGAAACTCTTCTAAATATCTGGTCACAAAACTTAGGGGGAAGATAAAGGGTTTAGCTTAATCTTTTATTTTCAGCTTGTGGAAGTTTACATTATTGGGTATTTCTTTTACTTATTTTTTTATTTGTTGTCTTTTTAACAATCATAATGCATAACAGGGTTTTATTTTTTTTAACTGATAGGAGGAAAACAAAACGCTCAAAAACGTTAAACGTATGATTAAGAATTCATAGACATTGGTATGTATAAGCCCTCCCTTTAGCAGAAGTGAAAAGACAGGTGGCTTGGGTCATTAGGTCATCTCGTTGCTTTTTTGATAGCTGGTCATTCCCAGCCGCTGTCTAATGATTGTTCAGTGCTCTTGACTGTGAACCATTTTTTAGTTAAATATTACAGACTTTTCTCTGGGGGAGTCGTGACGACGATGGTAATTATCGTCCTTCCACAGGTCTTAGAATCGATGTAGATTGCATGCATTGATTTGCCTGAGATTTTCGAAGAGGTTTTCAAGTAGTCTGTTCAATAGGGAAACTTCAGTATCTGCAAAACTTTCGAAATTGAGGTATGCCACCTACTGGGCTCGTGAAACACTAATACACAAGTTACTGCAGTTTCAGAATGATTCTTCAGTGCTTTCTACGAGTATTTAGGGGGTCTCGTTTGCAGTATCTGCAAGATCAGTAGTAAGGCAAGGGAGTATTACCATTTTTCTCACTTTTGTATTTTTGCAGATAGTGCAGTCTTCCATTTTACGGCAGGATAGTAATAGGTATTTCAGGGGATAGATTACTCAATGCGTTTGAATATTTTGTAAAGTTAGCGCGTAATTGTTTTAATGAGATGCCAGTCCATTTTGCAAGTAAGACAGTCATTTCAGGTCTAAAGTAATATATTGGAACAACGGTTTCATCATAATTGAACCACGAAAAGCAGTTGGTCTGTTAAATCCTCTGAAAAAAAGGCCCAAAAAAGAAATTAAAATTTCAACCAGAAAAGGTTCAAATACAACGATTTCATTCTAACAAGTAAAATGTGAATTTCATAGTATTTGTAAAATCCATTTCATTTCTTTATTCAGTGCTTTGCCGCATTTTGAGGAAATGATGGTAAAAAAAAAATGCTCTTGGAAGTTATTAAAGTGAATAAAGAAAAAAAAAATGGTGAGAGAATTTATCACTGTTTAAATTTCGTATTTCGGAAAACACGAATATAAAAAGAATCCTGAAAAAAGAAAAACAGTTTTTTGAGGCAAAACTTTTTAGTCGTTTTTCCCTGGCGGTGAATACTTTTTCTTATCAGCAGTTCGGCTGTGGGATAAAAAAGTTAATGGGCAAAGAACGTGAACTGTTTGGAAAAATAAGTTTGAAATATGACGACTTAATTGGCTTGGTAATAAGTGGTGCTGTCGTGAATAAAAAAAAAAAAAAATTGTTTGCGGTCTTAAAATAACCACATTGCTCGGGACGTGAAATTGATGGGGATATAAAACTAGACGATATTTAATGTTATTGTTGCATGATTTTCATTTAAGGTGATAATGATGAGGAGAATGACATGCAGTTTATTTATATACTGATTTTAGAACACGGAAGAAATAAATGGTTTATTGTAAGAGAAAAGAAAAAGACATTCTATATTTACATCATACATACATAAATACAGACATATATATATATATATATATATATATATATATATATATATATATATATATATATATATATATTATATATATATATATATATATATTATGTGTGTGTGAAATACATATATAATTTATTTTATATATATATATATATATATATATATATATATATATATATATATATATATAAAATATATTCATATATGTGATGAAATTGAACCATAAAACACTTTAACCTATATCAGTTTCTCAATGCAAAGAAAGACGCTTAAAATAAATACTCCCACTCTTAAGAATTTGTTTCTATTTAAATGAAGCCAGATACTTTTGCATCGTAAACTCGAGTGTATTTGTAATTCCTCGAGGAAAGTTTTTAACCATATACTTATATTTTAATGATAACTATTTTAATGGTAAATACTCTTGTGATTATTTAATATTCATTAAAATGTAGAGTTCATACATCTCTTGAAATCAAAGGTTAAAGATTACGAAGAGAATGAATAGCTTAAAGATGACGAGGGGAATGAATAGCTATCAAGTAAGGCCAGGAAACTTGATAAACAGAAACGGTAAGTTGAAGAATGACTGGGAATGAGAGATTTTCGGCAGGAGGAGACAGTACATCTGTCAGCAAGATTACAAATAAACTTTGTGACGATTGAATGCTGGTAAAGAATGGATGTGTAGGAAACTTGGTAACTGGAGAAGGAAGTATCAAGTAAATTGAGGAATGATGTGCTGTGGGAATAACAGAAGAAAACAAGATGATAAAGAAACCCCGTGAAGAATGGACAGGAAAGGTAACAAGGATAAAGAAATATAGAGAAAGAAAGGTGGAGTAAATTGAAGTAGGATAGAGAATGAGACATATTACGGCTGGGAGAAATGGCATGTGTAAACAAGATGACTAGGGACCTTTGTGAAGAAATTAAAATGATTAAATGGTATAGATCGGGAATGTAGTGGAATGCAGACAGATGATGTGCAGTTTCTCTCTCTCTCTCTCTCTCTCTCTCTCTCTCTCTCTCTCTCTCTCTCTCTCTCTCTCTCTCTCTCTCAGGGATTATGGATTCACTAGGTATTGAGTATTGTGAATAAAATGGAATGCAGCCAGTAGATTAACAGGCTCTCTCTCTCTCTCTCTCTCTCTCTCTCTCTCATAAAAAGGATTGCAAGAAACCAAAAGTACAGAGCGTTGTTAATGAATGGAATGCATCCAAGAGATTTCTCTCTCTCTCTCTCTCTCTCTCTCTCTCTCTCTCTCTCTCTCTCTCTCTCTCTCTCTCTGAAGCCACAAACCTCACCCACCCATTGTCTTTGGTAATTCATGTGAGGGCAAACCATTGTGGACTGGCTCGCGTGACTTTGGATTAATCCCTTTAATTACAATATGTGCGCCGGAGGGGAGGATTTACCGTACTTTATGGATTAATTAGGACGTTTTTCCCAGGAGCAAGGGCACGTTTTTATCCCTTAATTTTCCTTTTCTTATATAAATGCGTTTTTGAGTTTTTTTTTAGGTATTTTTTTTTTGGAGAATGTGAAGGAAAATGGACAAAACTTTATCATCCAAGTATAATTTGTGAGGTATGGCGCGAATCTCATCTTGATTTTTTTTTTGACAGTTTTTATTTTGACACGTTTCCCTGAGTAATTGATGAGACGGATTATTTTATGTGTTATCCATTCATAGTTCCAGATGTGATTTCCATATTAACGCACTTTGTACCAGACAATTTATTTTACAAAAGACCGGTGGAGAGCTGGCAGTCCTTTACAGCCTGAAAAGGAACGCTGGAAAGCGGCAGGAATGAGTAAACAGGGGAAACCCGGAAGGTCTACTTTCCGTAGGCTCCTCGCGGGACTTCCGACCGTGCTGGCGTGGACGCACGCTCCTAATCTGAAGCGGCAAGCTTCAATTACCGAGGAGACGGCAACTTACAGGAGAATTCCAGCATCTTTTGATCACTGGAACGACTAATGCAGCGGCGCTCATCTGGAAGCTGTTCCATTAAATATCTGGAATACAAAAGTACCAAAATACGAAATTCAATTCCTTTTATTTCATCCACCACGCGATTCAGCCTTGCTGGCGGCTGCCGTTGCTGCTGCTTTTCGATCCGAAGTTGATATCAAAGCACTCGGTTCTTCTACCACTCCCTACCCCCCCTTTCACACAACCCCTTTCTCCCGCCACAGTGCTTGGAATTCCAGGCATATAACTTTCTGCAAGGGCTCTCTGGAAGTGGAATTTGGTACCAGGTAGGAAAGAGAGAGCCTCGCAGAGGACATGAGATGCCAGAAGGTATACCTTATTATTGAGTGATGATCGGGACTTGGAGCGCTGTCGCTCCGCCTGTCATTAGTCGGGTGTTGCTTCTGGGAGGCCCTCCCTGCCGTGGTCTCGGGCTCGGAAGCAGCAGCATCGTGCGGGAATTGGTGGTTTTTATTTGAAGGCCGAAGGGGGCGGAGTTGTTCTTGTTTTTGTCAGGGGTTGAGGTGGCGGCTGGATGCCAGCCAGCACACAGCCTCTTGCTCCTAGAGCAGTCCGTCACAGATGATGTTATCTGGAAGGATAAAAACAAGTAAAAAAATGTGCCGAAGTTTCTTCGGCGCAATCGAGTTTTCTGTACAGTCGCTACAGCGTATACTCAAGGCCACCGAAAATAAATCTATGTTTCGGTGGTCTCGGTATAATGTTGTATGAAAAACGGCCCATGAAGCTTTAACTACGGCCCGGTGGTGGCCTATCCTACATCGTTGCCAGAATTCCGATTATGGCTAAATTTAACCTTAAATAAAATAAAAACTACTGAGGCTAGAGGGCTGCAGTTTGATATGTTTGATGATTGGAGGGTGGGTGATCAACATACCAATTTGCAGCCTTCTAGCCTCAGAAGTTTTTAAGATCTGAGGGCGGACAGGAAAAGTGCTGACAAAGCCGGCACAATAGTTTTCTTTTACAGAAAACAAAAAAAAAAGGTGATATAAAAGAAGGGTGGGAAAAAAGGACTGGTAGGATTACAAAGGCCTTGATCCTGACGGAACCCATCAGTAGAAGAAAAAGTTCAGCAGCAGAAAGTTCTGGTTTAGTCGAAGAGAACAAGGAAGGAAAGGGAAAAAAATTCGTGGTTGGAGATAGGATAAGATTTGCATGCTTAGATGACAAATGGGAAAGAAAGGGAAAGTATAAAAGACTGGGACTTATCAAAGAAAACTGAAGGGGGCCTAGATTGCAAGAGCTTAATTGCTGGATGGGTTTGTGCAAGAGAGGAACCCTGGGTGATTAGAGAGGAGAACGTTTAGTCTATCAACAGTATATGTATTTGTCAAAGTTATTTTAACAGATAACTGGCCGATGAATCCTTGTTAATTATTGTTTGTTTAATGTAGCGTTGCTTATTTTTAAAAATTTTTGTAGGTATTCCGTTGAGTAAGGTTTGTCCGTATCACTCATCGCTTTCTTTGAGTTTCTAAATTAGTTTTTAATTCCAGCATTTTCTTATTGTTTTTACTGTTTTGTATAATTAGAACTTTTCCTGAAAAATATGACTGCATTTGTATCCTGGTTGCATAATTATAATTAGATGGAGATATTCCACAGTTGTGTTTTATATTTCACTTAATATTCCCTCATTTCTGCGGTATTTTCATTCAGCTTATTTTACTCTTGCTTTTCCTGATATCTGCCCCAGGGAAGCTTTAACATATTTAAAGTAATAATTTTTGATATATGCGTCCGCCAGTAAATGAGTTTCCGTAATTGATTTAACAAACTGTAAGATTTGTAACGAGTTATAAGGTTCTTTAACTGTTATTCTTCTCCAGGTGTTTTTCCCGTATTTGTCATAACATTTTTATCAGATTTGTGCGTGGACCATCAAGAAGGTATTTGAAAGTAACAGTGTTTTAAAAACTGATAGTGCTTTTTGGCATTAATTTTTATCGTATTGAATATCGGGAGACTTGAAAATGCTCATTTTATGGCATTTGAAATCATTTTAGGATTTTTGAAATTCATGGCTTACCGTGGAAATATACTATTTTCATCAGTATATGAAAATTTGATCAGCTGAAAACCGGTTAATAAATTAACCACTGTAATCTCCTTTGTATATAAAAAATGACAGGTCCATGTTCATGATAAATTATATATATATATATATATATATATATATATATATATATATATATATATATATATATATATATATATATATATATATATATATAAATAAAAGTTTAGTCTGTTCAAATTCACTATTTGAAAATATGTACGTATAAGAAAGACGCACCAAGAAAAATATCCATTCAGGCGCTGACTTTATTCCAATAAAGGCAAGTAATTTTGGAAGCCCTGGAAGACTCTTCTTAAAAGGTAAACCATTACCAGACTCTTCTGCTTCTTATAAACAACTATATTCTTGAACATGTTTGCCAAGAAGTTGCATCTCCAATGGAAACTGGCCGCTCTGGTTTTATTTTTTTTTTATTTGATCAGGAGAGCCGTTCAAGTGCACTTATTCGAAACGCGCGAAATCGATGTAGGAAAATTGAATTTTAAGCACCGGGCTCAATCCCGTAAATAGGGAGATGTTTCCCATTAAGCGCGATGTGAAGTTTGAGAATGGCGGAATTTCTCCTCGCCCAAGTTTTCAATTATACCGTAATGGTCTCTTCACGTCCTGTAGCCGGGTAAAGAATTGAACGTTTCATTTTGCGGAAATGCGCGCGAATCGATGCGTTCCGAGATGTACTGCCTGTCTAAAGGAGAGTGGAGTTTTCGTATCGTCTTCCCGAGGATTTTGTTAATCACGCCATCACGATATATATTTTTCGTGGGTATGACAGTTTTCATGTAAATTCATACGCATACACATACATACAGACATGTACATTCCTGCGTGGTAGGTGAAATTTCTAGTGCAAGATATATTGTGTATATATATATATATATATATATATATATATATATATATATATATATATATATATATATATATATATATATATATATATGTATGTATGTATGTATGTATGTGTGTGTATGTATGTATGTATATATATATATATATATATATATATATATATATATATATATATATATATATATATATATATATATATTCGAGCATGGTTAATCTTTAAAAAAAAATAACATGAAGAAAATAATTTGAAATTATTAACACAAAAGCTAGTTATTTTTATGTTTGGAGAGTCAACCTATATTGCAAAGGAACATGAGGGGGGAAAACATATTATGTCTTCCTGGAACAGATCATCTCCAACGGTCCCTGATGTCTGTACTAAGCGCCATTAAAGCTCCACAAGACGCTGTAAGCATAGAGAAGAGAGAGAGAGAGAGAGAGAGAGAGAGAGAGAGAGAGAGAGAGAGAGAGAGAGAGAGAGCGCCTTGCGAGAGTAGGTGGGAAGGAAGTTGCATTAGCGACTGAGAGCAACAATTGCAACTCTCTCCGAGATGGAAGGCAGCAAGAGCTCTAATGTAAATTGTCAGATAAAAGGTCGCTCTCTCTCTCTCTCTCTCTCTCTCTCTCTCTCTCTCTCTCGTACATGGGAGGAACAGAATGGCTCTGAACCACCGCCATTGTGGAGAGAGAGATTGCCTCGCGTTCGGAAGTGTCTTAATGCATAGGACGGTTACATGTCTTTGAGTTATCATGTTATGGTGGCAAAGTGTCTTCGGATGATATATGCTGGGATGTAGTGATATTTTAGCCTGTGGTAGGTTGAGCGTTTGTGTGTTTCGTCTAATTTTATTTAATAAAAACGTCGTGAGCTGAGTTTCATTTGTTGAAGTGGGTATTTAGTGGTCATGAGAATCATATATTTTTCCTTTTTTTCTATAGCAGATATTCCGTAAGCAGTGACGCGAGCATGTTCATACAAAGTAATATAA
This sequence comes from Macrobrachium rosenbergii, assembly GCF_040412425.1. Taxonomy (NCBI): domain Eukaryota; kingdom Metazoa; phylum Arthropoda; class Malacostraca; order Decapoda; family Palaemonidae; genus Macrobrachium; species Macrobrachium rosenbergii. Next base: position 51,860,020 of record NC_089754.1, read on the forward strand.
CAAAAAGTAGTAACTATGTTTCTTTTGAGACATTGCTAGTTAAGTGGGGAAAAAATAGTTTAGCAATAAAAATGTTCATTTGTGATCCGACCAGGTATGATTATTAGAGGTCCTAAAGGAGCTCATATCATTAAATATATCCGTAGTATCATTCAGATTCATGTGCATTTTTTTCACTTCAGCCCTTTAAACATTCTCCTGTCTTTTTACGTATTATTATTATTTTATATGAATTCCGAAAATTGCAGGTTCCTTCATTAAGTGTTTTTAATTGACCCGAATTGGGAGTATATTATCCTTCCCATAGGTTTATGAGAATTAAAAAATTCCCCGAGATGTGTATTCGTACGTTTTTCCGATTCAATAAGGACCGTATGATTTTTTCGACATCTGGCATAGCTGAATATTTTTATGGATTTTTTTATAGGGACGAGAGTTTTTCTCCCCATTTTATTGCTGTTATGTTGTTACAACGCTTCAAGTTTATGAGTTTTAATCGCTGGATAATTTGTTACTTCCAGTTCCATTGTCACTTACCTTTTTAGATGTTAAAGGTTAAAGTGCAATCCATTTTTATATTTGCAGTAGATTAGTGAATTTACAAGAGGTTAATAGTAGGTGATGATGGTGTATGTATAAATTGTGTGTATATATATATATATATATATATATATATATATATATATATATATATATATATATATATATATATATATATATATATATATATTCATGATTCATGATTAAGCACATAGAGAAGTTTATCTAAACTAACGGGCGTGTTTCCAGTTATAGTCGTGTATAGGGGATGGAATACTATTTCCTAAAATAAATTTTTCTTTATATTTCACTTCTTCGTTAATTTATCCCTCATAAGCTCATGACATTGCTGCGTTAATATATTTGCGGTCTTTAACAAGAGTGGATAAATGTTTTATTCGTTCCAGCTTTTATCCAGTTTCTTCTTTGTAGCATTTCTGGAGTTGACTTTCAGTTAACCCCCATCACACTGCCTCAACTTTTCCCAAATCCTCTCTCTCTCTCTCTCTCTCTCTCTCTCTCCTGGGTAGGTAGCCGAGTGGCATTTCTGTGTTGCCTCCCAAGTCCAGCCGACCGAGGCACCACGGCCCATTGTAATGGGTGTCTTAAGAAGGTTTCCTTACACGTTCTCACGTCATAAAGTCTTACTGAAGAACATTTGGCGTCGACTCTTTTTCAGCTCGAGTGTCAGAATTGCATGAAATGTGACGCGTGAACGATTCCTCGCCTTTCCTGATACTGGGACCCGAAGAAAAGGGTCGATCTTTATAGAGGGTTTTATGTCTTAGTTGGTACCTATAAGCAGTCTCCGTGAGAGTGGGGCTACGTAGTTAGGCCTTTTAACGAAAACCTTTTCTTCCCCCCCCTCTTAGATTCTCGGTTTTGCTGGATTATAGTCTTTATTTTTTTTTGTTAAACGGTTGGAATCGAGTTGTTGTAATTAAGTTATTATAATTATTAAACCAGGTCTGGGTTATCATTGATTTTTTTATAGTTATACAAACTTGAAAGACTTTTGAACCGTGCTGTTGTAAGTATTGTCTATAGAATTTAAGATACCCAGAACTGTAGTTTATGGCTATTGGCTGCGGTTTAGGTATGGATTAACAATTAAAGTGAAAAGAAAAAACATTCCGTAGATAATGAATAACATTATTTACTGCCTCCGATGGGTGTTTGACCTTGAAATCAGGCATAAATCAGGGAGACTAGGTTTCAGTATAGTGACCACGTAGTTGAATTTACCAGATCATCTTTTAAAATTACTTGTGCTTTGTAACTTTTCGTTTTAGTGCGGTAGATTTTTCGTTCATCCGTACTAAATCTTGATAGTATTGTTGTCTGCCTGTTTGGTGTATAGCTCATGCTTCCGATTTTTTGATAGATGGATTCATTTACTAAAATGTCGCTCATCCCTTCACTGTTCCTCTAGAGCCTCTTTCTCCTCGCCAGCGTATGGACTCTCTCAACAGGTACCTTGTCGGCCCAGTCACTGTTCCGCAGAGGTGAAGTTGACAGTGTTCTTAAAAGCCTCATTATACCTGCCAGGTCATCGCGCTCATCATTCACTTTGTGGAAAAAGTTGATGGTTCGCAGCCCCTCGGAATTTTCTTTCTGTTTGCATTTTCCCTGCATCCGTTAATTAATCGTAAAAGATTTTTAAATCTAAGGTTCCTTCTGCAATAAGCCCCACTTTTTAAATACGGTTTTTATTTTGTTCTATTGGGTTTTAGTTAAGTAAAAGGCAGAAGTTTCCTGTACCCAGCGTGTTTTAATTAGATAATGATAACCTTGATATTAGTAGTTCACTTAACATTTTTTAAGAAAGCTTGAATTTTTGTTAGTTTGTTTTATGGTACTTTTCAAAATATTTTTATTTGGATTCTTTGCATGGTATTATTCATATATATATATATATATATATATATATATATATATATATATATATATATATATATATATATATATATATATATATATTTTTTTGTCTTTGTATGCTTTTGCACGCAAATGTTATGTCCGGGTTTCCGGCAAACGGTCTTGCGATTCACTAAATAAATTCATTTGATAACCTTGATATTAGTAGTTTACTTAACATTTGTCAAAAAAGCTTGAATTTTTGTTTTCTGGTACTTTTTAAAATATTTTTATTTGGATCCTTTGCATGATATTGGTAATTTTATTTTATTTTTTATTTATTTTTTTTTTTTTTGTCTTTTTATGCTTTTGCACGCAAAGGTTATGCCTGAGTTTACGAAAAGCGGTCTTGTGATTCAATAAATAAATTCATTTGAACTAGCTTTCCATTCTTTGGAACAGCGGGTCTTTTGCGCCCCTTGTGCCGAAATATTTAAAGCCGAGGGTCCTCTTCTCCCCCCCACCCCCATCCTTTTCTCCCGGTGAAATTTAATTAGATGATGTAGATTCATTAAAAGTCTTTGCCTTGAAGTTTACTTTTGCATCCTAAGAGCATATGCGCCTGTTTTATGTTGTTGTTGTGGAAACACAAAGAAGCCCCGGCCTTTGCACGAGACTACGACGCCTGTTTGATGTGAGATGAAATACCGTTGTGTTGTTTTTGCTTTTGTTGTTGTTGTTGTTTTTTCCATTGGTACCCATGGAGGTCCCCGTGCGTTATTTGTGCTGCCTCTTCAAGCAGGACTCGAACTGCTGCCTTTTCAAGGCGTTTAGTTCTCAGTCGGGAAGAGGTTTTGATTGAAAATCTTATTGATATCGTTCATTTACTTCTTATTTTCTATTGATTAAAATGCTTAAGAGGAAATTATGACATGGTGCTTGCGTGTACACGCAGTTAAAATAAAGACTGAAATGAGAGAGTGCTTGATGTAAGTAAGGTGAATGTGAGGCTGAATGGTTGAGTACGTGGAAGTGCATAAAAAAGGGCTGGAAAGTCAAGTGAATTTTGGAACTATTATTATTATTATTATTATTATTATTATTGCTGTTGTTGTTGAGATAGAAGTTGGTGATGAGGTTGGCAGCGTAGAATAAAAATTTGTTTTGATTGTAGTTTATTACATCAGTTTGAGTGAAAGGGGCTAAGAGTGTACGTCATTAAATTCATGAAATATTTTATGGCAGCCATTCTGGCATGACATAGGGCCCAGTAATGCGCCATTACGGCGGGTTCGTTACTTGTATCACATCCGTAGCAATTAACAGTGTTTTGTACCCGTGTCGTCAGCATTGGCGATGAAGTATCTGTCATGGCCATTATAATCAGGTCATTTTTCATTCATTTTTAACTAGCTTTTATTTGCTCAAACCCCCTGTAATTCTGGTGGAAAAAAAAGCTGGAACGGATTCGTCCCTCGATAATGGTACTTGGTCATCGAATGGATTACGGTAATTGCTCTATTTTAATGTCACTTTATTACGATTTATTTCTATTTTTTTTTTCTTTTTTTTTTTTGCCGGTGGATCCTCGGTCATTATTCATCTTGCTCTGATTTACTTATCGATAGTTGTAGTAGGCAAGGTTAGATTCATAATGCTATAGTGACGTTTAGGTAAAGGTTATTGAATTATTAGGTTCAGAATGTAACGAATTTGCAGTCTCCTGTTGCAAATGTCTTCATCTTCATTCTGTGTTTAAATGCCTTTTAGAAACGTTAACCCATTGAGAGAGAGAGAGAGAGAGAGAGAGAGAGAGAGAGAGAGAGAGAGAGAGAGAGAGAGAGAGAGAGAGAGAGAGTCTTAAAGTTCTGGGCGGCCAATATTACTTACATAAATCATGGGCTTTCTTTGATATGTTATTAGTTTGTATCAGAACCACTTCGAAGGAATGCTTATTTTATTTAGAAAGTTTTCTGAACGTCAAATAACTTAGCATTGAAATATGCTCGTATTTATTTTTTCACGGGAGGGAAAAACACATTCAGAAAGTGGTTTTAAGATCAGATTAATACATTTAAATTTTTACTCCTAATAAGCTGATAGCTTTAGTTAAAAGTTGATATATTGCTCGTTAAAAGTTGATATGTTATCAGTGAGTAATTTAGGCCAGAGTTGTCAAAATAACCTTAGTAGTTGTTCAAAAGATTAATCTCATTGTATTCATGCAGGCGTATGGTCCGGATGCAATGGATCACAATGAGGACTTGAGAGACATAAGGTTAACTTGTCAGTTAACCTTGATATTTTTCAGTAAAGTTCAACAGCAATCCATAGATATGATTTCCAGTTCAGGTTTTCCCAGAAGAGTTGAACATTTTCCGAACTTGCCATCTGTAAGTTATTACGACAATAAACATGCATCAGTTTGACTTGATTAGTGATTTTTTTTTCACTCAAAAGCAATAGAAGTAGGAAGCGTGTACTGGTAGTTGTTTTCCCCTTTAAATTAAGGTACGTACTCCTTATACTGTAAGTGCTCTTCAGTTCTAACACTTGTAAAATCGCCTGCTTTTATCTCGGATGCGATATGTACTCGTTACTCTCGTCCCTTACCTTTGTGCCTCTCACGTATTTTTTTTTTTTTTACTTTGAAAAGTTATGTTTGCTGGTATCCTATGCATAATTTTCTTCTGATTCCTCTTACTGATATTTTCAGGAAATGTGCCTGTAGAGTATGTTGATCCACATGGTTTGTCAGATTACAGTTCTTTGTTTACAAGTTCTGAGATCTGTTGAACAGGTTTATCATTGTGAAATCGCCTGATAATCTAAACTGGAATTAGAGTAAGCTCTGTTAGTATTGGAAACTTGCCTTCCTTAAATGTCTGTCATATGTACATACACGATTTTTTTTCCCCGAAAAACTTTTCAACTTCCAAGTTGCGTACAGCCACAGGGCTTTTGAGATATCTCCTGCTTTTGAGATATCTCCTGCTCTTGAGATATCTCTGGCTTTTGAGATATCTCCTGCTTTTGAGACATCTCCTGCTTTTGAGATATCTCCTGCTTTTGAGATATCTCTAGCTTTTGAGATATCTCCTGCTTTTGAGATATCTGCTTTTGAGATATCTCCTGCTTTTGAGATATCTCCAGCTTGTGAGATATCTCCTGCTTTTGAGATATCACATTCTTTAGAGATATCTCTTGCTTTTGAGACATCTCCAGCTTGTGAGATATCTCCTGCTTTTGAGATATTTCTAGTTATTTGAGATATCTCTAGCTCTTGGGATATCTCCTGCTTTTGAGATATCTCCTGCTTTTGAGATATCTCTAGTTTTTGGGATATCTCCTGCTTTTGAGAGATCTCCTTTTGAGATATCACTAGCTTTTGAGACATCTCCTGCTTTTGCGATATCTCTAGCTTTTGAGATATCTCCAGCTTGTGAGATATCTCCTGCTTTTGAGATGTCTCTAGCTTTGAGATATCTCCAGCTTTTGAGATATCTCTTGCTTTTGAGATATCTCCTGCTACAGAGCAGACGCGAAGGAAGTGCTCAGACTCTCTCTCTCTCTCTCTCTCTCTCTCTCTCTCTCTCTCTCTCTCTCTCTCTCTGCATTGCCACAATACCCTTTTCGTTACCCAGTCTCTTCTGTATCTCTCACTGTCTTTGCATCATCTCGAAGACTTTTCGTACCTTCAGACTCACTCTCTCTCTCTCTCTCTCTCTCTCTCTCTCTCTCTCTCTCTCTCTCTCTCTCTCTCCCTGGTGCGTGGCAGGTGTCGTGCGTTTCTTCATCAGCATTGCCTCCTTGTGAGTTGCCTCTTCGTGTTTAAGTGAGGTTGGCCTCGAATGCAAATAGTCTCCCCCTTAACCACGTTCCCGGTGGGCAATGTCTTATTTGCATTTTGGTCATCTACTTTTAGTCCGGACTGACGCTCTTGAATTCTTCACACACACACGCACACATACACACACGGGCGCGCACACGCACACACACACACAAAGACTTTGAAGAGATGAAGTAAATGGAAATGGGTGACATGAAGTTGAGAGAGAGAGAGAGAGAGAGAGAGAGAGAGAGAGAGAGAGAGAGAGAGAGAGAGAGACTAATTTGCACGAGAAAACACTGACAGATAGATAATTGGACAGGAATAGAGATGAAGCTAAATAAGGGACGTGTGTTATGATAAAAGAGAGGGAGTGGCGAAGTGCTACTAACAAACGGAGAGTAGAAGATGAGAGAGATACGATTGCCGATGAAAGCACAGACACTGAGATAAAATGCATAGAGAGAAAAAGAGAATCGCTTGGAATAACGAATGGGTGTTCAGATAAGAGAGAGAGAGAGGGAGAAGGAGAATTTGGAATAATGAGCTGGGATTGTGACAACGGAGAGAGAGAGAGAGAGAGAGAGAGAGAGAGAGAGGGGAGAGAGAGAGAGAGAGAGAGAGAGAGAGAATATTGAATTTGATGTAACGAACGGACAGTTGGATATGTTACAACAAAGAGAGAGAAGACTCGAGGTACTTTGTGATGCAAATATTCCGCCTCTTGAAGATCAAGATAATCTATATTAAAGTATGTGGAAGTTCTGGTGTTCCACCCTTCTGAAAGCTTGTGTAATTATTGCAGCCATTTCTCTTCCTAGAATTTTATGTGTTAATATATTTTGTTGATAATACATTTTCTTGTGTACCTTATGATTTCGTTTACTTTTGACTTGTTGTTGACTGGAGTGTTGAGGTTCCTCGTTAAAAAAGAATCAGTCACTCTCTTTCAGAGGAAGTACTTGTTATCGTAATGAAAATTCGCTTTGTAATAGACACCAGACATTTTAGCTTTGATTAAATAAATAGAGCCTGGAGTTCTTCTGTGCAGATTTTACTTCCATGAATTGTATGTCCATGTGTAATTATTTCTCTGCTTTGTATCGCGATTTGAATACTCATTTGTATCACACCTAATAAATACGTTAGTTAGTGTAAACTTCATCTTCGCAAAGGCTAGGTGGTGGGATGCGTTCTTTAACAACTAACTGGAAGAGAGAGAGAGAGAGAGAGAGAGAGAGAGAGAGAGAGAGAGAGAGAGAGACAGAGAGAGAAAACTCGAGGCTTTGTCTTGGCTCTCTGTACTCATTTGGGCTGTACGCCGCCAAACTAAACTACATTAGCAAACCGTAACTTCAGCTCAAAATTATTGCAAGTGGTATGGCAAACTTACAAGAGGCCTACGAATTTGGTAGATCTTAAGGGCGGCATCAGAGCATGTTTCTGGCGTATTCTAATGTCTGCTTAGTAATAGAAGCTTCCACCTAGCGTGTCGTCTGCTGCCTAGTGCTCGAGGCCCCTTACCAATTAACCACGCGTCTTAAGAGGGTGTCGATTGCAGTTAGCAGTGATAGGTAGCAGGGCGGTAACATCTGTGCCTCTTGGTTACGAGGTGGGCGAGACGTCACAGAAACAGGAGAATGGGAAACTGTAAATATGGGGTATTTATAGAGAGAGAGAGAGAGAGAGAGAGAGAGAGAGAGAGAGAGAGAGAGAGAGAGAGAGAGAGAGCATTGGCATACAGAAAGAGAGAAGAGTTTGGGACGAAAGAAAGGGTAATTGGAGATCGGAGATTGAGGATGCTTGAGAGGGAATAATGGAAAGTAAGGAAGGATTGCTTTAACCCCCCCTTTTTTTTTTATAAGTCTTGGAGATGGAGGCGGATGAACTCTTTCAAAGTCGAAGAAAGAGAATTAACAGGGTTCTAGATCATCAGTTCCCTTCGCGCAAATCGGGAATGATAATCAAATATTTACTTTGTGAACCAAGAAGTTCCTGCAGAAGAGGGCATGTATGCCCTCGGCAATCTTGGTTCTTTCAAAGATATTTTGTAAATCAGTTTTGTCATTTGTAAGCTTGTTACTTGCATGGGGTATTTTTTAAACCGAAAATAATCTGTTTTAATCATGCTCAGGCATGATAGGCGATCTTACCTTTGTTACTGTGCATATTGGAAAACTTTGTTATTCATGTTAATGAAACTTAAGGCGAAGAATGTTGACATTTAGTATGAAATATGAGAGTGAAAATGGGAAATGAGGCTGCGCTCCTTTTTTTTCCTTGCTCGGGTTCAAACCCATGCACGTTAGTTAGTTTTATGTTGCCGCAACATCCTTACGGGAACTTCAGTCATAATAGCGTGTTTGTATATACATCATACCATGAAAGAAAGAGCTATTTCACTTAGTTCCCATCCAGATTCAAGGTTTCCAAAGGAAAATATGCCATCCATGAAATTGTGCAAAAATGTAAAAGTTAAAGAGATTATTTTGGCTGCTGAAACATACACACACACACACATATATCATATATATATATATATATATATATATTATATATATATATATATATATATATATATATATATATATATATATATATATATATATATATATATATATATATATATACGTTATGCTGTGTTGTGATGCAAAACATTTTGCAACGCCACAGGAAAACCTTTCTTGCATGTAATTATTCTGGGTGTTCTTTCACATGATTTTACATCTTTACCATCCATATATATCTCATATTGCAAAATTAGCCGCGAGAAAATAGGAAAAATGGTGAATTTTCTCACTGAAATTAAATGTCTTCTGTTATAATTACCTTTTAGTTATAGATGCGTGAAATCTGAGCCTGCTGTTATTATCGCAGACTTTATTATTTTATTTTTGACGCAGATGTTGTCATTAGAAATAGGTTATTTCAAATAACAGTTATTTCTAGGTTATATTTTTAGAGATTATTTTGTTAAATAAGATAACAAAGTTTGTTGCGGTGTCGTGAATCGTAAATCAAAATGTGTATATTCTTGGGTTATAAATTATCCTCTAGTTATTGAATTTCACGATACATTGATAACAGGCTGAGAGATTTATTAAAGTTGACTCCCTTCAAAAGGAGCCTTGAAAAGGAGCCAGTGATGGATGGCAGTATAAAATGCCACTTCGGAGGCTGTCTGGTGGATTATGCGGTACCTGATTGTCCTCTCCCCTGTTGTTATTGCTAGATTAATCTGACCTGGCGTCGTCATAGGCTCTTGCCCGAACCGGCAGCCTGTTCCGAGTAGATATGAAAGCCATTTCGGGAGGAGGGGCTGGAGGAGAATGAAAGGAAAAAAAAAAGAAAAAAAAACTGAGAATGAAGTCGTCTGGCTTCTGACTAGGCTTTTGAAAAGTTTAGAAATAAAACGGGAGGCATAAAAAAACTTCGTAGGTCTGTTCTAGCTAATTAAACTTTCTAATTGTCTTCTAAATTGCATGCGTTTGTGAGTCTTTTAAGACGCCTTTCTTTTATATCCTGCAGCAACAGTTTCTCTGATTTCTGGAATGGCCTTGCATCGATTGCAGTTGGAAATAGAAGATTGATGATTCCCCCTCACCAAAAAAAAAAAAAAAAAAATTAGAAAGGTAAAAGGCGATCTTTATTTCTGACGTTCTTTGCTGTCGACGTGTGAGGTGTCTTTGTAGATCACGGGAAGTTATTAAACTCCAGCTACAACGTGGCAGGCGTAAGTCAAGGTGAAATGTTTGTGCGAATGAGATAGAAGAAGAAGAAGAAGGAGGAGGAGGAGGAGTGAGAACCTTAATTATTTCGAGCATTTTCTCATTATGCCGTATCTCCTTTCATCATCACGTTAGTCCGCGCAGTATGGCTTAAGGTAGGTCTGTAATTAATCTTGGAAGAATGATGCGTGTGTGTGTGTGTGTGTGTGTGTGTATGTGCGCGCGCGTGCGTTTAAGGCTACATTTACTAGTCATTCTTTACATTCACAGTTGTATATTTTCATTTTTATATTTCACCAAACTATTTAGCAATGGTTTTGCTCCTCAACCATTGAAGATATAATCACTGATGTGAGAATTTCTAATAATTGGGTGTCGTTTTTGATGCATTCTTACAAATAACACTCGTGGCAGACTCTTATGAAAGTAAACAGATCGCCATTACTCATTTAAACCTGGCGGTTATGAATATCATCATTAGCAGGCACCTTCAACTCGCGCCCCCACGCGCTGACTCATACCTTCTGTCTGTACTGATGACAGCGACGGCATTTGAGATGTTTTCTCTCCTCATCCCCCTCCCCCCACGTCCTCTTTACCATCTGTACCCCTCCCCCTCTCTCTCTCTCCCTCTCCCTCTCTTCCTTCTGGAAAATCTGTGAGGACGTCCGCTTTACGAGGTGGGAGGTGGTGCAGAACTCTACCACACAGAGCACAGGTTTATGGGGCCCGCCTTCCCAAAAAGGAAAGCACCAGCTCTTGTTTTTACGATCAGTGCTCTAACCTACCCAAGAATTCTGAGTCTGACAGTGAAATAACGCTTTGCAGGGACGTGGAGTCTCTCTCTCTCTCTCTCTCTCTCTCTCTCTCTCTCTCTCTCTCTCTCTCTCTCTCTCATATAACTGCGCTAATGAAGAGATGAATTTTCTTCCCAGCGGTTGAATGCATTTTACGACGAAATAAACTTTTTAATAATATATGCAGCATATGTATAAGGCGCTGAATGTCATATGAGCATATTTAGTTTCTTTACTGCATCATTTTTTTTTTTTTTTTGGTAGTGGATCAGTTTTAACCAAATCCAACTCTTCATTGTTTTTCAAGGATAATGGAATGCTTAAATGAAGAATACCAACTAATGCACAGGCACTTTTCTCTTTTGGCACGCGTGAAGTTCACTGTGGTCTCGCCTCCATAAATTATGGACTTTTTTATTTTGAAAATATCAAATGTCCAAGAAGTCTTTTCCGCCTTACGAGTATTTTGTTACATATATACAGTATATATATATATATATATATATATATATATATATATATATATATATATATATATATATATATATATATATATGTGTGTGTGTGTGTGTATATTTGTGTTCGTGTCTGTGTCATTTGGTAAACAACTCGTTTGATGTCTTTCGCGTTGAAGTTCATGCGTTTATTTCTCTCGTCACTCTTAGACATACAAAAGCAAAAGGCATTTCTCACCGAACTTCGGAGTTTATGATCCCGGACTGGATTTCATTGCTGTTATATTTGTATCTATCTTTATGTTAATAAAGCTATTTGTTTGCATAGTTGTATCATATACAGTATATCTTATAAACCTGACCCTTAGATAAGTGAAAGTAACTTGCTTAGTGGAATGGGTTATATCGTTGATTAAATGCTACAAGAAAAAAATAGTTTGTAGTCGAGGGTTACAAGCATTAGAGTCAAGCAATAGAATTCCCAGGCACATGTATTACCACATAGTCATTTGGATTCTTGAACCACGAACATGGTACAAGATCTGTTCACAATTGTCATTATTTTTCAGGAGTACAGCTTCATACTCCACTGCCCATACCACATACCAGTTCTCAGTCCTCTCTCATTGCTGTGAAGGCTAAAAATTTTATTTCCTTTCACGAACAAAGTTGCGTCAAGTACACCTATTGCGCTCTTATTCACACTGCCAGTCAAACCACACCAGTAACAACTGAAAACAAGGCGGTTGCCATACTTGCACCGTTGTTGAACTCCAAAATATTTCAGGACAAGACCATTCTCACTAAGACATTCATTTACAAATCTCAACTCCCTGTCATATATATATATATATATATATATATATATATATATATATATATATATATATATATATATATATATATATATACAGTGTATATACACACACACACACACACACACACTGTGAAACCTCTTCGTATCAGCTGTCTTACCCATTTTTTATGCTTTTATAATAGATAAGATCACATTCATACAAGATTAATAGTGTTAAGAAGAGATCAAATGCGACAAATATTATAGTAATAATATATTATAAGATCATAGTTAGATTTGCCTTCGTCAGATATCTATTTCCCAGAGAGAATTTAGACAATACATAAATTGTGCTTCTATCATCATCATCATCATCATCATCATCATGTTTTCTTGTCTTGGGTTTGGGATGGAAATTTAATGCCACGAATCACTTCCTGGAAATGTAATTACACGCTTGAGTTCCTTTGTGTTTGCCTTGTGTTCTTTTAATTGTTTGCGTTTCTTAGCGTTCACTTGAAGAATGTATTGTGTGTGCGTATTTATAATTCATGGAGACGTTAGAATAGGAGATGAACTCGCTCATACAAGTTATATTTCTTCCGTATTGAATTAATTTCTATTTGTGACTCCCACGATTATTTGTGAGTAATGAAGCTTTCTCTCTTTCTCTTTTCAGGTTGGTGGAGAGGGAATGAAACCCGAGAACAAAGGAATTAGAATTAGGACCTGTGTTATTACTTTTAATGTGAGTTACGAGGAAATAAAAAAAAACTCGATGTATGTTTAAAAAAAAAAAGTCATATTTTGATTCGCATGATTACACTGCAACTGGGTTATATTTTTTTTTATTTTCGGTAGAATTAATTTAAGCATAGTAGCAGCCTGCGTTGCTCCTCGATTTTCTTTGTAAAGCTTTGCAGGAATTTCGGAGATTTAATCAAGGTTTTTATAAGGGGAGGAAGTGTAGTTAAAACGAGATTAGATTTGGTATGAAATCTTGATTGTATTCTTGCACGTTGGTATGACTCATTTTCTTTTTATGGGGCGGTAAAAATTTTATGGGCAAGGAAATTTACTCTATTGAAACTAATGTTGCAGAAAGTTTATAACGGAAAGAATACCTTCCCCGTGGTTTCCATTACAGGCAAGATTGTGAGGCACCGAAGTGGGGAGAACAACAAGCAAGCACGATTTTTGTTTCTTGTAATAATGTCAGAAGGTACTAGTCATTCATATCTACATGAAAATGAATATAACCCAATTTAACCTGTAGTGTAACTGTGACTGTAAGGAGTTAAGGAATAGTTTTAACGTTAATTCATCTTCCAAAATTGAACAAAATATTGAGGTGAACTATTTTAGTAATTAGAATTTTACAGAGAATAAAGAAAACAATACTCGGACAATGGGGTTAAGTTTGCCTGTCAAATCGTAAAATGAAAGTCAAGGAACAAAGCCCATAGCAGGCCGTTGCTCTCTGTGGATGGAAGCTTTGCCGGTGAAACGTTACAGAGACTGTCAGGATGACGGTCAGTGACTAAGGAGTGTAAATTGAGGACAGAGTCAATGAAGGTGGCACTGTTTTGTCAAGGGGAGAGTGATGTAGTGCAATTTTTTGTAGTAAGTTTAGATTTTTTATGGATCCTTCTTTTACAAGTGTATGAGTATTGTAGCCTCACCCCATTTCTTTCGCTGTATATTTTGTCACCTCTCTCTCTCTCTCTGTACTTTGGTAAAAAAAAAAATTTGCTTTTTATCAAACAGCTCATTTGTGAAAGTCTCTCTCTCTCTCTCTCTCTCTCTCTCTCTCTCTCTCTCTCTCTCTCTCTCTCTCTCTCTCTCTCTCTGTACTTTGGTAAAAAAAATTGTTTTATTTTTATCAAACAGCTCTTTTGTGAACTGTTTTATTTTTATCAAACAGCTCATTTGTGAACTTTCCACTCTCTCTCTCTCTCTCTCTCTCTCTCTCTCTCTCTCTCTCTCTCTCTCTCTCTCTCTCTCTCTCTCTCTGTACTTTGGTAAAATAATTTTTGCTTTTTTATCAAACAGCTCATTTTATTTTCAATCTCTCTCTCTCTCTCTCTCTCTCTCTCTCTCTCTCTCTCTCTCTCTCAGCTCATACTTTGTTATTGCTTTATTTTTATCAAACAGCTCTTTCTGAACTCTCTCTCTCTCTCTCTCTCTCTCTCTCTCTCTCTCTCTCTCTCTCTCTCTCTCTCTCTCTCTCTCTCTCTCTGTCGTTTTTGGATTCTTATTTTTCCCTTTTAGTTATATCTTGAGGCAATTCTCGTCCTTCACATTCCCTTTTACTTCCTTCTGTTTTCGTTGGGAATTATTCATCGCTTTTCTTTGTCTCCCTCTCGTGTGTTTTTTAAGCCTGCACCCAATTCTTGCTTTTTTCCGCCATTTATTTCTTTTTCCTCCTTCTCCATTTTCGTACGTGGTCAGTATTAACATCAGAAGGGTTGCGGCTATGGGGATGTGATATTGAGCGGTTGTTTGGGTTTCCGTGTGTATGGTAATAATGGGGGAATTAGGCTAAATTTATGGAAGCAGATTATACTGACTAGGGGTGACGATGACGACGAGTCCTGCACTTTGCAAGTGCCGCTGCAACTCTGTAGTTTGCTGTTTGTTTTTTTATCGCCGCCGTTGCTTTCAGATATCTCGGATACCTGTAGTTGTTTTGTTTTATTTGGATCATCATTTGGTGGTTATAGATATGTACTTGAATATACACATATGTGTATACAGTATGTATATATATATATATATATATATATATATATATATATATATATATATATATATGTATATATATATATATATATATATATATATATATATATATATATATATATATATATATATATATATATATATATATATAAATTATAATGTGTGCGTGTGTGTGTGTAGGCAAAGTGGTGCTTGTATGAACAATTGCTTTTCTTCTTCGTGATCTTCCGGCCAGAAGTGACTTGCATATGCTTTTTCTTCTTTTACAACCAATGATGGGTTAAATATGGTGTACTAATATGCTGCTTACTTCATTTCGACATTTTTTCCCTTCCTTGTTAATCCGAAAATTCGGTTTTTTTTTTTCCAAAACTTCTAATAGATTTGCTGATATAATTTAAGCATGATGATACTCAATCTAATCTCTCTTGCACCTCCATTAAATAGTCGTTTTATTTTTATATGAATATCTCAAGGTAGCTAATTACTTGCTCAAATCAGAAGAAAAATGCAAAAATTCGCTAGATTTCAGTCAGAAATTTTACTTTAGCATTTTGATGCAACGAATGGTTTTCCTTGCATGACTGTTTTCGGCAACATATGTCATTTTGAGGTAGCTGGCACCGTGAAAGTGTACCTTGAAAACTCTCTCTCTCTCTCTCTCTCTCTCTCTCTCTCTCTCTCTCTCTCGTATCCATTTGTACCTTGCATGAGGAACTCGAGTCTCTGCCTCCAGAACCCTTCTTCAGATTTAGGCAACTTTTCTTGGCTTTTCCATCTTCATCTCTTCATCTTAATTACTCCGCCTCATTAGCGTCGAATCATTAGTCCAAACTAATTACTGCTATCACCCTTTCCACTACCCCTCGGCTCAGCTGCTGCTTTTGCTGCTGCTGCTGCTGCTTTTGCTTTTACTTCTGCTTCTGCTGAAAATCATGTTTTAATTTTTTCTATTTGTGATGTGTTTTCTCGCTTGTTTTAAGATATATATATATATATATATATATATATATATATATATATATATATATATATATATATATATATCTTAAAACAAGAGAGAAAATATATATATAATTTTAAATTATATATGTATATATGTATGTATATACATTTATATACATATTGTATACATTTATATATATACATATATAGATATAGGTATATATATTATATATGTATATATGTATATTTTATGTATCTATGTGTATATATGTATATATATAATTATATACATACATACATTAGATAGATATGTGTGTATATATATTCGATCTTTAGATGCATGATTCAGGCTTGTTGTGTATTTGTTCTGTAATGAAATGACATTCCTTTCAGTGCATGTCAGTGACATTTATACAAGCAGACTGTTTTTTTACCTTCTTTACCGGTGCATGTAAATGATATACGAAAGATACCAGAATTTGTAGTCAAGTACATTGTATTAGAGGGCTACGTTCTGTAGCTGCGTTTCATTTTCTTGATTCCGTATATTTTTTCTGCTCTTGTTAGTCAGTACCTTGGTAAACATCAGTTTCTTAATGTTTCTAAGGTGCTTTGAATGGAAAGCTTGCAGGAAAATAGAGACCATGTCTCACAGAACGGATGATGTTGAAAAAGCCGTAATTTTTAAACTGCATCTTTAAAGATGGATGCATCTACCGCCCATTACATCTTGCACCAGAAAATTTAATAAACAAGAACCCTTATTCTTGCAGCATCTTTTGCCTTTGTTAATCCTGTACAGTATACCCAGTAGTATGAAGCTCTTGCGGAAGGATGTTCTCTTGACGGAGCAGGTCGCATAAATTCGGCCGGAGTAATCCCCATAGAGACTTGTTGTGGGAGCGGGTCCTTGCATATTCATAGTGCCACAAAGAAACTAACTGTTGATTTATTTAAACGAATTCGTAAACATGTTCCCGAATATTTCATGACCCCAAGTTTAACCCCTCTCATCTTTATGGCCTTCGGAACACAAACTCTGCAGCGTTTTCTGGATCTCTGTCTCTCTCTGTCTCTCTCTCTCTCTCTCTCTCTCTCTATATATATATATATATATATATATATATATATATATATATTTATTCTCTGTCAGTTTTGTTTTCATTTTTCACGTACTTTTTTTATTTATTTATATTACCTTCTTAGTCAAGAGAAGCTTTAAATTAAATCCCATTCAAGGGGATTGTTAAATTAAATTTCTGTAAATTTTATGCTTGCTACGTAATCATGTACGCTGTTTATTTTACATTACTCCCTTGACTTTTACTCACTTTCATTTGTTCCAAAGGGGCAGCAATAACTATGTCGTGCCATAGGATAATATCACTTGGGAAAGGTCTGGTTATGGAAATTACGCATCTATGGTCTCTCTGACCTAGAAATGCCCATTTTCTCCGCCTTTCCAGAACATAACTGTATTCATGTGGATGTTTGCTTTTCACTTCAATGCCTTTATGTATACATACACACACACACACACATATATATATATATATATATATATATATATATATATATATATATATATATATATATATATATATATATATATATATATATATATATATATAATCCTACCACAGGATAACTTAATGAAAAACAATTCAGGGAAGAATCTCGTCTGAATAATAAGTTTTGATCATGACGGCAGCAAACACAAAGGACTAGATGATCAAATGCCCAGTGATCGAAGGATATGTTTAAAATGTTGAGGTTGTCCATATAACAAAGGATTAGTTAGAAAGTTCGATAATGATAAGTAGAGCCCGAAGCTTTTTGGGGGGACCACCTGTCACGGCCGGGCGTCCGAAATAGCCCCTTTAAAGGAGCGAAAGAGGTGAAGTTATTCGCACCGCCATTTTTAATCTTTTTCCTGCTTCTGAGACATTTTACCTCTTTGCATCAGCCGGCAGTATTTATGGGTAGATGGAATTTGTCATGACAGGCATATTAGTTTTCCTTCGGAACTGTGGAGAAATTTTCAGTACTAGACTATTTATTTCATGTCAAGGCCCGTAATAAGAGTCGAGGTAAATTCAGCTGAATTTCTCTTGTGCACTAATTCCAGTGTTGAATCATTCATTAGCCCTCTCTCTCTCTCTCTCTCTCTCTCTCTCTCTCTCTCTCTCTCTCTCTCTCTCTCTCTCTCTCCGTTACCAGCAATGCAAGCGAGATATCTCTCTAACCAGCCTTGGTGTAAGTAGGGTTTTCTCTCTCTCTCTCTCTCTCTCTCTCTCTCTCTCTCTCTCTCTCTCTCTCTCTCTCTTCGTTACCAGCAATGCAAGCGAGATATCTCTCTAACCAGCCTTGGTGTAAGTAGGGTTCTCTCTCTCTCTCTCTCTCTCTCTCTCTCTCTCTCTCTCTCTCTCTCATCAACCCAGGTGTAAGAGGGAATAGGATCATGGCCATGAATTAATTAGTGCCGACTAGACGTGTAAACATCATCAGCACGTCACACTTGATAGTCAGCCCAGTCGTCACTCTTATTTATTTAAGGAGGGATAATCTCTTGCAGTAAAGGCGATTCTCGCATTTGCTCCCTCGGGTTTTTCGACGCAGCGGAACGAAAGGCTCGTCAGATATAACAGTTTTGTAACTCGTGTCATAGCTCAAGTGTTTTTTTTTTTTTTTTTTTTTTTTTTTTTTTGCTTTTTTTTTTTTTTTTTTTTTCTTCTTCCTGTCGTAGGTGATAGTCTTTTCTGAATGATGGGGGATTTTTATCTTTTCGCTTTTGTTTGAGCTGTCTTGCTGTTATGGTTTATGGGGGTTTATGGGTCGAGATCTTGCTGTTGTGGTAGACTGTGTATTCTTGTTGATTTTTGGAGCACTTTGTTTGGAAAGGTAAAATTAAGTTGATTACCTTTTATCAGTGATATTACTTGTATTTTATGATAAAAGCATTTTCTTTTTTTGAGGTTTGTTTTACTTTTAATAGACAACTTGAAGATGTCGATCCCAATAGTTGTTAGACCATTGTAAAATCACCTGAGCTGAAAGTTCGGTTGACATTTCATGATCAAAATTGATGTAGCTTGACATATTCAGAACCACTTGATTAATTTCAACCAAACTTTGGACGAAGCGCCCTTGAGTAATTGAGATTCGATTTGTTGAACAGAAATCACGGAACTTCCAGGGGAAGGTAATAGGGAAAACAGAGTAGAGTCATTTGAAAATCGTCCATAGATTTATTGGGCTGAAATTACAATATTAAATTGAAAGCTTCATATATAGCGTAAGATTCCTATTGGTCCTCGGGCAGGGGCGAGGCCAAAGAGCGGGGTGGGTTCCAAGTTATCTTCCTGAAATTATATGGAGAAGTTTAAAGATCTGATAAAAAAAAGAAAAACAGCGTGGGTACAATTTAGTAGATCCTCATCTAGTGTAGATACATGTTGTTACAAACCATGAAAAATTATGTTGCTACATTATATAGGAGTTTATAGGATTATTCTCATGTCATAATCTTGTAAGAGCCCTACGGCTGCTCAGGTGAGTAGTATGACGCATGGCTTTTTTTTTTTTTGTCAAATGTTATAAAGTGTTCATATATTTATGATGTCAACATTAGCATTACATAATGAAATTATTTGTTGTTGACGATGATTGTGAACGATGATTGTGATGGTGCTGGTTAGAAGTGTAGTGAGTGATTTTAGTGGAAATCCCATGTGATCACCATATTAAGATGGAATTATAAGAGAATGTTTTATTTTATTGGTCATGTATATTATGTATAATATACATATGCATATATATATATGCATATGTATTATATATATACATATATATGCACACATGTATTATATATTTGTATATAATATATACATACACAGTGAAAGAAAGAGAGACCAAAGTCAATTTCTTGAGACAGTTAATCAGCCGTTCCGATAAAAAAAAAAATAAATAAATAAAGTCCATAGGCTGCCCACAATAAAAACAAGAAGAAGACAGAGAAAGAAAACAGAAAAGGGTAGAAAAGAAAATCGGAAAGTTTGTAGGAAAATTTCCAAGGAAACTTTTTCTTTAGACCTTTGTTTTTCACCCAAGTGATTTTTCGTCCGGCGGTATAACCTTGTTTGAGTTGGGCCAGAGTAAAAGTTCTTCAACTGTCCGGAGGGAGAGATGCTAGCGGAGGAAGGATGGAGAGAGAAGGATGCTAGTGGAGGACGCAAAGAAGGAATGAAGGAAAGACGAGGAGGAGGAGGAAGAGGAGGAGGCGGAGGAAGAGATGAGTGCATCTTCTGCCTACATCAGGAAGAGAGAAAATTAATACTGGAAAAGGGAAGGCCATCTCTTTCTCTCTTCTAACCAGGCACATGCATGCAGTACCTCTCTCTCTCTCTCTCTCTCTCTCTCTCTCTCTCTCTCTCTCTCTCTCTCTCTCTCTCTCTCTCTCATTCCGACCTGACCGATAGTGTTTCGTCATTTCTGTTGTTAGTTTGAAAGAGATGAAACTGATAAAGTGGTGTATAGTTACAAGAATGATCACTATGACAGAAAGGGCAGTAAGATAAACAAAAAGAGAAACGAGATTATTGATATACGAAAGAATTTGACAGAGAACAAAGATTTTTTCTTAGGCTGATCAGCCCAAAGACGTGTCAGCTTTTTGAAAGGGTAGGATAAGTTTTATTACAAGACTGACAGACATATTGTAGGTGGCGTCACATCGAAGTAAGCATGGCAGATGACACATCGGAATCAAACTTACGGGAAAAAAACTAAAACATATCGCTGGTAGTATGTCTGTTGCATTTATAGTGATTACGTTCTCATATATATATATATATATATATATATATATATATATATATATATATATATATATATATATATATATATATATATACATACATTCATACATACATACATACATACATACATACATACATACACGTGTACACACACACAGTATGTGTGCGTTCATGCCCTTGCGCCAAGTGTCAAACGTCCAAAATAAGCCAGTGACTGGAGAACTAAAATTATTGTACCAACAGAAAAGGGACCTACTATATATTTAAGAGCCAGGATGAAAATGATGGGGCCATGACAAAGAAATGAAGCAGAAAAGGAAGGTAAAGATTTAGGAAAGAGGGGAGAGAAAGATGGGTTTGAGAGGGAAAGGAATAAACACAAGAAAAGACGAAAATGACAAGTGTACGAACCAAGACCCAGTTCTTTGGTACCTACAATGAAAATTACTTGGAACGGGGAGCTAAGAACAAGATAAACTGTGAGTTCTTCACATGAAACTACGAGAGAGAGAGAGAGAGAGAGAGAGAGAGAGAGAGAGAGAGAGAGAGAGAGAGAGAGAGAGAAATATGCAATGATGAACGGTGCGTTTACATCTGTGCGTTAGCGTTGTGATAAAGTGTGTGTGTGTGTGTGTGTGTGTGTACCTTTGATTCCAGAATGAAGGAAACTAAGGGAATGTGTAATAAATGTCAAGACAAGGAAGGGGAAGCGTGTTATAAATAACGAAGAACACATATGGGAAGTGGAACAAGGAAGATAGACAAAGGAGAGAAAGAACAAGAGAGTGAGACTTGGTACACATTTTTAGGAGATATTTCTGCGCATTAATCTGTCCTTCCCCTTTTATGTAGGAGTAGAAAATATAAAAAAAAAATTCTGATGAAGTTTCCTATTTCTTTGAAATTCACGTGACCCTTATAGGAATCCGAGATGTTGTTTTCCAAATTATATTGATTTATTTTTCCAAGATGTGGCTCGTTCTTATCCTATGCACATGAAGCAGTACTCTCCATGTTATTTAAGGTTAATTGATATAGACTTTATTTTTTTTTTTTTTTTTGTTCGTTGTAGTAGCTTTTAACCGTGTTAAGAAATTTCTTTGATGTTAGCCAGACACGATTAGCTGGAATTTCACTCACCTTTCTTAAACATTGCGTTAATCATTACTGCAAATTCCTCCGTACCTTAGTTTCAAATCGTCCAAAGCTAGCACTGAATACTAGACCAACAGTTGACGAGAAAACTCCAAAAAGAAACCCCTAAAAAAGCTTAATCTTATATATCAGTGGAATCTCACTTTATATTAATTTATTTATAAGAATTAAAATTTACCAAATACCTTTCACAGATGAACTTGTTGACAGTCAGTTATATTTTTCTATAAATCCAAGAGCTGAATGTTCGCACCTGGTGGCGGAGGTGTTCCTTCATTCCTTACCTTGTGTACAATGCAACATACTCGTATAACTGTAAGTATGTCGGAGTAAATAGGTTCAGTGTATTTGCTTTATTTATTCCCTGAAATTTCAAAGAATGTTCTTCTTTACTACCTGCAAATTTGGCTATTCAGATCATACTCAACTAATAATATTGCTAACGATGGCTGATGGTGTACACCCTTTCATCTCCATGTAGGTTCTCAAAAAGTTGTGGTTGTCTGTACACACATATATATGTATGTGTATGTATATATATATATATATATATATATATATATATATATATATATATATATATATATATATATATATATATATATTGTGTGTTAGTGAGCATGTGTGTGTGTTTGTGTTCATTATCCGGGTAATTAAAACCGATTCGGGCACCTGAGTGGTTCCATTTTCCACAATATGGATATTTGGGTGGCATCTGGCACTTGAAAGGGAATTATTCAAGAGAGTTTTAAAGGCCACCATCATGCCATGGAATATACATGAATAGCTACAGGTCATTTTAAACAATATAGAATATCAATAAATAGACAGTGAGTAATACAAATTGCTGGTTCATGGTGCTTTTACTTGTTTCTCTGTCATAGCAAAGAGGGTACATGTGTTCAGATATGAAATTCTTGATTAGCTATAAATTCTGGCATACATAGATTCTTTATGGGCTGCTGAAGTGCAAGCATGCAGGTAGAAGAAGAGCAGATATTATTTGGAGTGAATATTTCCATGAAAAGATAGGAAGACCCATTGGAATGACTAGTTATCAACCCTAATTACCAGTTCTCTTTACTCCAGTTCAGCATTTTATCTTTTCTTCAGTGTCGGAAATAAACTGGTCTTCGCCTGGTGACAGCTGAAGTCTGACCCACCCAAAAGATGGCCAACATGTTCAGCAGTACGAAAATAGCGAACACCATTATCGTAATTTTTATTAGACTGTCACTCCTTGCATGCCGTAGTACCTCTCCTGGTTCCATTGGGCGCAGGCCCAGTTGTGCATGAAGGTCTTCCATCTCTGCACCAAAATCGACTGTTTGATGGAGGTCATTCCAGATGAAGTTTTCACTTCATCTCAGCATGCTTGGACAAGAGGGACAGTTACAACAATTATGACGATCTTGACCTATCAGGTATACAGTGGTTTACACTTTCTTTCGGAACCTTATGTCCAGTGACTCCTAACAAATTTATGATAGAACTCCCTTGCCATTTGATATATTTCAGGGGAATCACCCTGCCCAAAAACAGTACTTCTCCTTATTGCGGACCACTGGGTATATGTCTCCAATCAGTCACTTTAGGTATCTCCCCAAAAACTCCCTGCTGCATATACATGGAGTCAACCTGCTGGTTCACACCTTTTGCAGAGCAGTTGTTGCCTGGTCCACTCACCAGCTGCCCAGTATCACCAGAGGAAAAAAGTGCAGTTGCTGCTGCCCTCTCCCTCACTCAGATCAGTGCTGTATATCTTGAGATCAGGTGCAGTGACAGAGGTACTATTTAAGAGAAAGACCCAGAGATGGCCTTCCACTATGCATTATCCATCTTCTATCTGCAGTAGGAGGATGTTCCCTTTGGCGACAGTGCATATGATGCTCTATGTCATGATTATTGCTGCCCACATCAGCCCAGGTATTTGCTTCAAATTATCACCCATATCCACGGCCCTACACACCCATGGGACAATTCCACTGCTGAACTCGTGTTATAGAAGTTCTCTGGACAAGGAACATACATGTACTACTGGCCTTAATTTTGCATTACCCACCAAACCAGCCCTCCATACAGAGTCTGGAGGAGGACAATTCCTTCTAGCCCAAACGCCACCTCAGGCACCTGTATGTTGATATCTTTGGGTCCCTGACCCTGATAAACAGTGCTCTGTTTGTGTTTACTGCTACTGAACGCACTACATATTGACCTGAAGCAAGTCTCATAAAAGAGAGCAATGCTTACTCATGTCCCAAGACCCTCATGTACAGATGGATCAGCTGCTTGGGCGTAGCAGACATCACTGTCGAGCGAGGATTTGCTTCCATCTCCCAACTGTGGACATCCTTGTGGATTGAATGGGAGTGACCGTTCATCATATCACCGCATGCAACTCGGCCACCAACAACATGACTGAAACACCCACTGCACCATGAAATCCACGGTTTAGTCACATTGCAGTAGACTAGACCAACTGGAAAACTCAAGTACCTGGTGTATTGTTCGTCATAAAATAATTTACCCAAGGAAGGGGTGTTCAGAGAACCTTTCTTGTTTGACATCAGATAATTTGCACAAGGAAGAAGTGTTCAGGGAACTCCTCTTGTTCGACATCAGATTATTTGCTCAAGGAAGGAGTATTCAGGAACCCCATTTGTTCGACAGCAGATAATTTGCCCAAGGAAGGAGTGTTCAGGGAAATCTTCGTGTCCGACTTGAGATAATTTTCTCAAGGAAGGAGTGGTCAGGGAACCCGTCTTGTTCGACATCAGATAATTTGCCCAAGGAAGAAATGTTCAGGGAACCCCTCTTGTTCGACATCAAATAGTTTTCCCAAAGAAGGAGTGTTCTGGGGACCCCTCTTGTGCGACATCAAATAGTTTTCCCAAGAAAGCAGTGTTCAGGGAACCCCTCTCCGTCCACAGCGAGTTCTTCCCAACCTCCCACGACTAAACGATGACAACAAATTTCCCAAACTCCAGACACGCCGTTAAGAAATATGGCTACTGCATCGAGACATCCAAGGACAAGAAACACCCACAGAACTTATCTCGCCCGCCTTTACCTAGGCCCTTCCGCCGCCCGTGAACATAATGGCAAAACATATCGCCTCTTCTTAAGCAGCCGCGGCGATTGGGTTTCGATCGACCACCTGAAACCCGTCTAGCTTAAAGACAACGAACCTCCCCCACGTCGTCTTGCCTTGTCTCAAGGAGTGCCCCCTCTTTGCCCGCCCAGCAGATTCAGACCTTTGCCAATCAAAGCTGTCGTTAGGGTCTCTAGTAAGGAAGCCCTTATAACGACCTGATTTAGTATGATAGCTTTCTTCTTGTTACAAAAAACTTTCGATATATAGAAATATCTTGTCCAAAACAAAGTAATCGTAGCTATCTTATAAAACAGATGGGCAGACAAAAGAAAGGCACGGTTTATTCAGTGTACTTGGATGACAAAGCACAACAAAAAGTATCTGTCCTTGTCGTACATGTCTTGGTTACGGTTAGGCTATTTGCATCAGGCATATATGTACTAATAATTTAATTTTTTGTTTATGTACTAATCGTAGGAATGTTATAGATTTAAATAGAAGTGTGCGTTTAAAAAATAATTATATAAAAACTATTGTATAAGTAACTTTATTTGTACATTATCAATATCATGGTCGCAGGATTGTTGCTAAACTCTCGTGTTGTTACAGATGTTGAACAAATGATGAGGAAATGTGATTCTCTTAATGGTTTTTATGTAAATTACGGAGACTCTCTCTCTCTCTCTCTCTCTCTCTAACACAACTCCTTACCGACTAGAATGACTGTCAGTCTTTATGCAAATGTTGGCCGTCGAATACACGAGAAATATAAAAAGATAATTATCATACGATATCCATTATCTTCCTATTAAGGAATCTTAATAGATGCTAATAGCCAAACTAAATACGGAAGAGTTTCATCTCTCTTCTCTTTTATTTATGTTTTATAATCTTCCTCTACCATAATCCTACCCGGAAAAAAAAAAAAAATATCCCTTTCCGTGAAGTTGGAATTTACCGTTTATTTTCAGGGCGTCTCCTGCGACTGGATTCAGATGCAAATCGCCCATTCAAAACCCCCACTTTTTTTGTGGGGCGGGGGCGTTGGTTGCTCCTTAGATTTTCATGTTTTTCTTCGATATACCTCATCGATCTCACAGTTCCTTGTTTGCGTGTTTGAAATCGCGGGGCGGTTGCAAGGGAAGGCCAGCGAGCGAGTACAACTTTCGCTATTTATCGAAACTATACATGCTGACGCTCAGCTACGCCTTGAGTCAGACGCCGTGTCCTTGTGTCACAGAGTTTTTGCTGTTTTTCACATGCTTACGTGCAAGTAGGAGGCATGCGTTTGACGCACGTGTACATTATATACTTGCACGTCACGTGTAGGCTGTATATATATCATGCTTAAGCGATTCGGGACAATGACGTGTCTCATACGAGTTGCTAGAGATGCGAAGCCGGTTTGTCAATATTAGTCTATTGGACTTCCCTTGTTTATGTCGTATGGCCAGCTCTCCTTTCGCTTTTACGATTATTTTCAGTTCCGTAGTTGGTGCTCTCTCTCTCTCTCTCTCTCTCTCTCTCTCTCTCTCTCTCTCTCTCTCTCTCTCTCTCTCAAAGCGTCAGTTGCACGACTCCATTTTCTATCGGACGTTTTGTAAACACCTAATGTAAGAGAGGGTAAAAGAGCCCGCGAAGGGGGAGTGGGAGAGACGCAAAAACAGAAAAAAAAATCATCAGAATCGTCTAAAAAAGAATTTTATGTTTTTGTTTCTCTCGTAGTGGGAGATGAGAGAAGAGGAGGAAGAAGAGGCTCTCTCTCTCTCTCTCTCTCTCTCTCTCTCTCTCTCTCTCTCTCTCTCTCTCTCAGAGCTCAGCCCGCGCCAGTGTCCTCTAGATGTTAGAAGTCTTGAGCTTTGAAGGAGCTTCTCTCAGTGTCTCGTGAATGGTGTTTTTGTCACATTTCAATAGTTTTTACCTTTAGCTTCTTCATCCCTCTTTTTCTTCTGTCCCATCTAATTCTCCCTCTCTCTCTCTCTCTCTCTCTCTCTCTCTCTCTCTCTCTCTAGGGAGAAGTTTTTATGCGTCCTTCCCCTCCCTACCACTCAATACGATTCGCATAAAAAAATTTTTGTGTGATTTTTATGCATTAGAACATTATAGATGTCTCTCCTTCTTAGTTCTTATGGGAGGGCATATCGGTATGCTGTTACATGTGCATCTAATAGATTTGATGCTTAAATTAGAGTGTAACCTGTTGTGATCAACCTTTATCCTCAGCCCCGAAAACTGCTTACCAAATGGATATGGGACATTGAGTGGTCTTATAGCAATCGTCGCGTGAATCTTGCAGAAGAATTCCTTTTTAAGAATTTCTTTCAAAGCACGACGCTGGAATGCTACAGTGTCTCGTGACTGCCTAAATATTTTGGCCCCGAAATTTTTGTTTTTGCCTTATATAGTTAGTATTATTGGCATCCAATTTTATTTCTTGCCCTTGGGAAGTGATTCGTGTTGTATCGTTTATTTTTATAGTTGTTATTACGAATTATTTTTTCTCATTTCCTTTCATTTAGATAGCCTTAGTAGTCTTGAATGCGTAATTGATACCATTATTGATATATAAATAGATTGTGCTAAGATTTGTTTCATTATTCCCGTTGTTATAAATTCCATCCCATTAACAGCACATTTATCTTAATATGATGATGGTAACATTGATTTGTTTTTCCATTTATGTTTTTGTTGTTATTATGATTAAATTTCCTTGCATATTGCATGCCTGACTGCATGTTTCGTTACCTCGCTGTTCTTTATGAGATACCGTTTGTAGACTTCCTTAATTAGATTGACATTGTACAGTTTACAAAGAAACCGAAGAATGTGGGTATTTGCTCCTTTGAGTAGATTTGTCATTGTTGTTTCATTGATTTCAGTTGTAATTTCCATGGTCTTCCTTCTCAAACGAATTCCAAATTACTCTTTTCAACAAATTCTGCAGGTTGTAGTTTACAGTGCTCTCTTTCTTATTAAATATCCTTGTATATTTTGAGTTTTTTACAAGTCTATATATTGCATATAAAAGAGTTATTTTGAAGGCAAGGGACATCACGGAGTGATGTTATCAAGAGTGATTTATTTAACAGGATTTTTTTTTTTGGTGGGGGGATTTATGTTGTTAGTTTTAAGGCTGAGGGTATAGTGAAGGGACGAGAGAGAGAGAGAGAGAGAGAGAGAGAGAGAGAGAGAGAGAGAGAGAGAGAGAGACTGACTTAACAACAAGCTATAACTTTTGATCTGTAGTCGTGGAGGGACGTGGCTATCCGGAGCAGCCAATACCAGTGACATCATCCCCGAACAGAAGGGGAATTTAAATGAGGATTTGAGGACTTTTCTCTTCCCCCCTTTTTGTTATAATACGGGCGGTGTCCGTCAGTTGTCTCGCGTACGCGCGTTTTTGTTTTCGCTTTTCAGCCGCGCGCTTTTTCGTGTGCGTCCGGCTCCATTGATCGTGTTGAATGGGCAGGTTTTATATTTGCGATGTTGTTGTTCTTGTTGTTTTTGTTGTTCTTGTTGGGTGTTGTTGTTGGTGTCCTCGTTGTTGTCCTTAATTCTACTTTCCAACATTGTCATCGTTACGAGGAATTTTGTTGAAGGCTGTCCAACATTGTCATCGTTACGAGGAATTTTGTTGAAGCCTGTGTTTTAGATATTCATTATACCACATTTCATTTTTGTTGAAGCTTGTGTTTAAGATATTAACGATAGCACTTTTTAGCCGTATTACATAGTCACCTGTCAGTGAGTTTTTAGGAATTGTGTTCCATACAGGTGCTTGCAAGAATCATCCACAGGATTATGAGACATGTATGTTATGTTCATTATAGTTTTTAAGTGAATGATGGTCTTTAATAGTTAGCATTTATATATATATATATATATATATATATATATATATATATATATATATATATATATATATATATATTATTTTCAATAAAAAACCGCGTAGACACGTAATGATATAACAGAAACTAGGATATGACAGTTGATAAAGATAGGATATTTGATCACTTACTTAGATATATATATGTATATATGTGTGTGTGTGTGAGGGAGAGAGTATGTATACATATACTTATTGAATAATTTAACCTTAAGAATAACGAATAAGAGAGAGAGAGAGAGAGAGAGAGAGAGAGAGAGAGAGAGAGAGAGAGAACAATTAGAATTTATCTGAAGATGTTTGCTCATGAGTTAAAATGTCTGTGATATAAGCTTTAGTTATTGGTTAAGTTTTGATGGTCATTTGCCCCAAGCCGTAAGAAAATGGCATGTAAGAAAAAAGTTATGCGCCTGAAACTCTCTACGTGAAGATATTGCTCGTAGAACCTTTTCAGGATTTTAGTATAAATTTATTTATCCGAGAACAGATAGATAGTTTTATATCGGCACTTATTTGCTTATAGAGGTTTGCATGTGTATAGAATAACATTTCTATTTCCTCATAAGGCTACCATGAGAATGATGATGTCTGGAATATGTAGCCTAATGGTTTGCAATTCTGTTTTCTTTGTTGTTGATGAATCTCTCTCTCTCTCTCTCTCAACAAAAACGGTGTTTTTGGGATGAATGACCACACTGCTAAGACGCCTGTTTGAGAAAGGAATAAGCCAATCTTTTGCCTCCTCTCTTTGTCTCTCTTTTTCTCTCTCTCTCGCTAAGCGTGAATAAAGTTCTATTCAGCGCCGATGATTGTTAGGTTTGCTCTCTTTCTTCTTTGCGCAGACCGTGCCATTCCAATTAACTACCATTTTGGGCGCATCCTTCCACTATTCCCTATCATCGAAATTGGAATAAGACGTCTTTCAACGTCGTCCCCCCCCCCCATCCAGCCCCCTCCACCCTCCCCCTCCTCCCCCCTCTCCGCCGTTTCTTCTCGTACCCGATCATCATCTTCCGTCTGCATCATATCTTCTCTCGTCTTCTCCTGGTTTCTCCTCCTCCCCTCCCACCCCTGTTCCAAGGGCCACATCTCCTCCTCCTCCTCCTCCTCCTCCTCCTCCTCCTCCTTTCTTCTCCCCGATGTGCGTCTTTGAGCCGTTGCATGTCCTCCTAATATTTACTCCGTCGATCAATGGTCTTCCCTATGGTGGAGATTTTTTTTTTTTTTCTTTTTTCTTGTCGTTTTTATTCATGTAAAGACGGAATAGAGACTCGAAGCGTGGATGTGTGTGTGTGTGCGCGCGCGCGCGTTTACGCTCTGTGCCTCTGTATGCGTGCGTGTTTGTTTTCATCCATGCGGGTACATTTTAGGAATTCATTACTTCTCCTCTTTGGAATTTGTTGCTTGCTTGTATCTTCGAAAATAACGTAAACAAATCGATAAGTGAATAAATTAGAGATGGAAGTTGCCCGTGAAGAACTCTGGAATAACTTTTCCAAAAAATTGCATCGAAAACATGCATGTAATGCAAATGTGTCATTTAAACGACGTGGATTGTAAGAAAATATGTTTCGGTTGCTTTGGTGTAAATCCGGTTTCCAGTGCTTAAAAGCATTTAGTTTGTTTGCAAATTGCAAGTCTTTAAGGACATTGAATGTTGCAAAGCAGAAGAAAACTTCTTGTGGACGAATGAATGTTTTTCAATGTGAAATTTTTACTTATCGAAATATATTTATTGAATGATGAACGTTTCCTTTCTTATCTCATGAAAAATGAGTCACTTAGCGTCAGTGGTAAAACTCTATTCAGTTTAATATTCAAAGATGCGCGGTGATAGATCTTTAACGTAATTACGCTTTCTCAGCAAGACTAATAACAGCGAATATTTACCGATGTTTCTAAATGATGTTTTCTCGCGATTGATGGTCATTTTAATGGATGGTATGACAATGAAAATAATAAACCACATTTTCATTAATAATTCTAATGTTTTCCGAAATCTCGTCTCTTGAGAACAGCAGTTGCAATGCGCTCGATGTGTGACACCGTTTACCGCGCCATCTATCGCCCCTAATTGTACTTCTCAAGTTCCTGGACAATGCATACGAACAATCAACCAAAAGTAGAATTATGCACTAAACATAATTATGCTAATCATGGCTACTTCTGGTACATTTTAAAGCGTTAAATTAACCGAGGATGATGTACCCCCGGCACGTATTGTTGTGGAAAACATAGACAACTGTTCAAATATTCATCTGGAACGCTGGTTACAGTATCGAGGACTTACATAACCACAGGCAGCTTTTTTTTTATAAATTAAAATGGTATTTACTTTGTTTATGTATGACCGGCATTCATAGTGTTTTTATTCACAGATCGTCAAAAGATCCCAGGTTTTGTGTAAGTGGTCAGTCATTTTGTGTTTATGGTAATAGCTAGCTAGACTAATTTTACGGTAACTATTTGGCGTACCTAACTTAGGCATACTGAATTATCTAGCTTGAACGAAGGCCTAAATATTAAAATAAGTAAAAAAAAAATAAGAAAAAATAGAAAAAATCGATAACGTGTTTGGTAATAAATTACGTTGCTTAA
Organism: Macrobrachium rosenbergii; assembly: GCF_040412425.1. Taxonomy (NCBI): domain Eukaryota; kingdom Metazoa; phylum Arthropoda; class Malacostraca; order Decapoda; family Palaemonidae; genus Macrobrachium; species Macrobrachium rosenbergii. The sequence goes on from NC_089754.1 coordinate 51,891,262, forward strand.
GAATTTGAAAAATCTAGGTTAATATGTATAGATATACCATCTTGAAAAATCCATTTTACAGGAATCAAAACCATATTTTCAGATGGTATAAGAAAAGTAGAAAACGTTTACTTGATGAAGAACGTTTTACATAAGAGAATATGTCAAAATGCAGAGAATCATTGCCAAGATGAGTATAATACAAGGTCAGAGTAAAACTGTAGATAGGAAAAGATCAATATATATATATATATATATATATATATATATATATATATATATATATATATATATATATATATATATATATATATATATATATATATATAAACACATATATATTTAACATTAGTTGAAAAATGACAGATAAATGAAGGAAGCAGTTGTATAAACATTCCGTAAACAGGAAAAATGGGAAAAAGTAAAAGTCCCTCAAATTGGCATCTTGGCCGCTTGATTGTGAAGCCGCGTGATGAAACCCCGATGGAAGTCCTTAGGACCCAGTAATGGGTCCTTAATGGTTTCCAATACTTTTTATGTAGATCCAAATACCTTATACCTTGAGCCAGCTGGGTGGGAAATCCGAAATTCAAGAGGAGGGGGTGTTCGTAAATAATCCATATGAGGAGTATTTTGAAATTCCCTTATTTGTTTGGTGGCTAAGCCTCTCTGTAAAATTGTATTGATGATTCTCAGTCATTTTATCGCGTGGGATGGTATTCCAATTATCTTTTTGTTTTTTTGTTTTTATTGTTTACAATTGTGCAGTACTTCAGAATGTTAATCTACAGCCAATTTGCATCCTGTAATATAAATACCATAGCTCACATCCCGCCCCCCGTGGGAACTTTAAAGGCAAAAACCTTCTCTGGGTCATTATCACCGGAGACTTCGCTGCCGGGATCTGAATATGCTGTAGCTCCTGCGGTCGTATAAGTGGTAATGGATACTTGAACTGGACCATAATAATGTTAATGCGGTTATCAATTACCTATTTAGAACGTTATGGGTCTTATCGAGCTGTTTCTCTGAGATAAGTGAAAATAGGTCTTAAGTGATGTACTCCATGTTGCCTCAGCGTTTATGTCTTTGCAAGTCACTTTTGAAAGTGCTTCAATGGCATTAAATATCTCTCTCTCTCTCTCTCTCTCTCTCTCTCTCTCTCTCTCTCTCTCTCTCTCTCTCTCTCTAAAAAATAAACCCGCCTGATATACTTTGGTGGCGGTAGTGGTCAGCTGGTAATATTTTTCACGGGACCATCAGCTGATAGAATCTTAATTTCCCGTGCATTTCCCTGGCCATCAGCCCTCGGATGCTGGGGCCAGAGAGAGAGAGAGAGAGAGAGAGAGAGAGAGAGAGAGAGAGAGAGAGAGAGAGCCTAACCCAGTCTCTGGGTACGAGTAATTTTAGCGGAATTTACGTCACATATGGTTGTGTAAGAACTATTTTTGAAAGCTGATGTGGTGTCAGCAAAAACTGCCCAAATTTGCCTCGGCCACAGGGAAAAAGGTTAGAAAGTGCGGCTGGACCTATAAACAGTGGTGCTGAGAATTTTGTCATATAAAAAAAGACGGGAAATAAGTTTCGGGAAACACTGAGGCAGGAAGAGAGCCTCACATTGTGTAGGCGACTGTACGGAAAACTGATAAGGTCGGTTGATTCTGAAGCTAATAATTCCCTCGTGATGTTTGTAAATTTGCAAAGCGTGATATGCAACCGGGCTTGTAAATTATTGGTTGTAAAACAACCCACATGGTCACTGCTCGAAGTAGTTTCCGTGGAAAAGATAGAGAGAGAGAATCAACCTTATGGTAGGGATTCCAGGATGGAAGTGAGGGGGTTTGGGTTAATTTTTTTTCAAACTATGCCCTCCCGGATATTGGAGCTGCACTCAAGCTTTGCGGGACACCAGAAGAAGATCGAATTATGTATTAAAGGAGGGACTCTTAAGAAATTACCGTACCATTTATAGGAGGTGTGTGTGTGTGTGTGTGTGTGTGTGTGTGTGTGTGTGTGTGTGTGTGTGTGTGTGTGTGTGTTTTAGGCTCCTGGAAGAGACGGAATGTCACGAATCAGAGGAGAAGACCGTAATTATCGTAATAAAAGAATAAGTAGCAGTAGCGCTCATCCGAGGTACCTTACTGAGGGAGGAACACAGACCATAATGAGTTTATACACAGGCCCATAATTCTTTGGTGCAATTAAGTGAGAGGAGCGTGATGTGGATTGTTCTAAGAAATTTAAACTCAGTTGGAAGTAATATCCATGGTGTAAGAATTATTACGTTAGAATTCAAGATTTATGAATGGTCTTTTGTTATCTGCGTAATATCAATAATTGTGTAAATGAGAGTAGTGCACTGCGTGCGGAAGGGTTGAAGCCAAAAAGACTTGGAGATGGAACAGTAATATCAGAGGAAAATTGTCATAATAGCGGAATTACAACGTGCAATCAGAGACCATTATTCTAATGGAAAAACAGGTATAACGACGTGAGAATTTCCAGGGTGTAATCAAGGAAAGAATAAAGCACTCCGGAATAGGAATAAACAGGGGAGCCATTAACCGCGTGGAACAAAGGATTTGGGAGAACAAAGGAAATAGAGAAAAGGTGTCAACTGCGAAAAGGTTCGCGAAAATGATTCCCAGAGTATATCGCCAGCTTCATTTGGGGTAGAATTGAACGATGGAGACCGATACACAAAATGCATTTCCGGGTTTGGTAGAGGAACCCGCTGCGCTGCAGGTTTGATTTTATTAATTTCATATTTCTACTTTTATTAGAATCAGTTTTCGTCGTCCACGTTATTATTATTATTATTATTATTATTATTATTATTATTATTATTATTATTATTGCTGTTTCGTGGAAACTTATAATTTTTAATGCAATTCTTCTTATTATTAATTAATAATTAATTATTATTTATTATTATTATTATTATTATTATTATTTATTATTCGCCCAGGTTTCAGGTGGAAACTGCTCCACGGGCCACACAAGTCTTGTTGCCCAGTGGATAACGCCCTGCTTTCCAGAGAGAGAAGTCTGATCCCGACGTGAGTCAGAAATTTATTTCTGTTCCACACGTGATTGTGTGTTGATGATTTCTATATTATTATTATTATTATTATTATTATTATATATATATTATTATTATTATTATTGTTGTTGTTGTATTGGTGGTGTTTTTACTACTGGTAACAATCAGTTTTATATTGAATATTATTATTATTATTATTATTATTATTATTATTATTATTATTATTATTATTATTATTATTATTATCATCATCGTAGCGGTGGTGTTTTTACTACTGCTAAACAATCAGTGTTATATTGAATATGTGGTAAAATTTGAAGGAAGAACAGTTGAATCACAAAGGGAGTTCTGAATTTTTAAAATTTGTTTTTAATAACGCAACGTCTCCAGATTACTCATACAGAATCATCCACAAATCTTCCACTGGCCGTTTTATACTAGTAGTTATTGCAATCACACGCGCACACACACTCATTCCAGGAAGCGTTTTCAGTCATTTACAGAAACTGACGCAGAACTTTTCAATTACATTAACCTTTACGCACCGGTATACCTCATGAAACAATATTACTTTTATTACTGTTGTCCTGACAAGCATTTTTCACTTAAACGTACCCTATAGTTATCTCCCTCCCGCTCTCTCGAACTTTGGCATTGCTGTGGCCCGTTAACCTTTTTCATTTTTTATTCAGGGGATACCTTTCATCACGGCAGGGCATTTATTTAGATTTTATGTCGCTGATTACTATGTACTGTACGTTTTAAATGGTGTACATTGCGTATGTTAACTGCCATCCGTTCAGAATTTATGATTCTGCCGTCTATTTGCGCGTCTGACTGTGTGCCTGGTGAAGGAATATTTATTGTTCACTTTCACCTACACATTGGTATGGAAATGTCGTTTAGTACAACATGGTAAGTTATACAACTCAAAAAAAAAAAAAATTTTTTTTTTTGAGAGAAGTTATACAACTCCAAAAAAAAAATTTTTTTTTTTTTATGAGACAAAGTCATTTTTGCTGTAATGTGTATTTAGTTTGTTTTCACAGGTTTTGGTGTCCTATGACTGTTCTTAGATTGATTTTGCTTATGCATTCTGAAGTGTACTATTGAACATTTATGAATACATTTTTATGATAGGAGCAATTAGTGTTATAAAACGCTGGCAGGCAAGATTGCATGGATCTTAATATTTGTTCTTTTTCTATGTATAGTGCAAATGAAACTGTGATATTCTTACTACTCTGTGATATGTAAAAGTCACGTGTTAGAGAAAGTTTTTTGACACCATACCTTACTGTGATAAAGCTAATAAGGTACTTGATTGGCAACAGTAATTTTCGTGTGGGTCCAGGTCGTAAAAGAGGAGTAAATGTGGTTACTAGAAAAACCACTGAAAATCTCACTTTCTGGAGTAAAGGCGAGAGAACTAAGTCCTCATGGTTGTAAAGTATGAAGTATGACATTCTTTTTATATTTCCTTATTTTGCAATTAAAAAAAAGGGAAAATGTGTGGGACTTCATCCCAGTGAAAAAGGAAGAACCTGAGAACCAGGGGAAACATCCGCTTGTAGCAAGAAGCGTGGACTGTATAATTGCGTGAAAGAGTTCAACCAGTAACTTGAGATGCTGAAGGAAAACTACAACTGTCAGAAGCAGATGAAGCAGTGTCCATTATGGCATAGTATTTCCTTCTCGGGTATAGAAGGGTGACCGACTGAGAGTCCGAAAGGAAGATTCGCATTTCTCTTCCCTGCGATTCTGTTTGGTTGTATTTGGAAAGTAGGCTCAGTGGGCAAACCTGAAAGTGTTTTGGGGAATCTTATATAAACGTTTTAGTCGTAATGTGCTAGTATATTTCCCAGATATTCATTGTATAAAGAAAGGACATTTTATTATTGTCCCCTTCATTTTACACAGCTTTGTTCTTGGTTTATGAATGCACATATTCAAGGCAATTACGAGATCTTATATTCTTTTAGATATAGTTAACAGCGGTTCATTCAAATTATGTAGTAATTCTGAAATGAACGGACTTTGACTCTTCTGTACCTCCAAAAAAAAAAAGGTCAACGTCAGAATCTAAGGTTCTTTTAAAAGAGAAGGGATTTTGGTCGTTCCTGTGCAATATTCTAAAAACTGCGGCCACCTTTCTTAATTCCTTCCATCATACCCAGCATCAACAGGTAAGAGAAAGCTCCCGAGAGTTATTTCACTGCCGGAGTGAAATAACATTTCTTAAGCGGACGGCTGTTGCTTTTGAATTTTATTCAGCTGATGAGAGAGAGAGAGAGAGAGAGAGAGAGAGAGAGAGAGAGAGAGAGAGAGAATTCTGCCAGGTAACGGCGATTTGGAAAGCGCATAACAATTGAGGGGTTTTGCATGTTTATGCGCCGGTGTATCGAGACTTGTCGTGAAATGATCTCTGCTGATTTTTCGAATCACGCAATCACTCTTGAATAGGAGTTACGTCTGTTTGTTGTGGACGAATCTCACGATATTTAGGGAGCCAGGAGCTCATTTCTTACAAGTGTGTGCGATACTGGATAATTAGCAACATTGTTTTAATCGCTGTTTACAAAGCCACTTTAAATTTCTAATGCTAAGGTGTACTTTAGTTAACATAAATTTGCAGGTTGGATGAAAAAAGGAGAAGTACTTTGACATTCTTGGTTTAACCAAAGAAAAATAATGATTATTTTTCTTAAGTTATTTGCGGATCTGTGGGTCAACGGTCCGACTACTAGAGTGCCCAGTAAAAGGATTAGAGAACACAGCACGAATTGATTGTCGGTTTTATATTGAAACACGAAAATGTAAGGAAAAAGTTAATCTCAAATTGATCCCGTACATATTAATTTACATAGATTTTGAGTCTTTATGCCCCTAATAATTGCCTCAATTATGATTTAAGTTTTCTGATTTGCCCGTTCGGTAACGTATTACCAGCGGAATAGAAGGCTTGCTGGCATTCCTCGTTGAACATTGTAATATACAGAAGAACCGGATACGATGTATCACGTGAAATGTGGATTTTTGTTGGTCCGGTAACTTCCTATGAGCCCCATTTTGTAATTATCGTTCCAAGGACACATGGCAGATGGAAGCGTCAAGCTCTTAAATTCTTTGAGATTTCACCGATACTGAATAATTTAATGAAAGTTTATCAGTGATGGTTTGTCAGTATTTAGGCCATGAATTTTTTTTTTTTATAAAATAATGGAACGCGTTTCTCACAGGCTGGAATAATAAATTTTTTTTTATATTGGATAGACTCACGTTGTTGAACTGAAGAGGCAGACGGGGAAGTTCCAATTCTAGGTTAAAAAAGAAAATAATTGTGCTTACCGTAAAACGGCTGTCATGCTTTTAGTGTGAGATGGTCACATAAATCACCAGAATTACCGTGGCTGCGGTAATTCCAGCCAGTTAAGCAAGCAAAAAATACTAGTCACGAGGGATTAGTTTTAAGGGAAGTGGCGTGGTGTAAAAATCCTTCTCGTGAATGTACTGCACCTCAAATAAGATAAGTGTCGCTTTTTTAAAGGAAACTAGTTTTTTTTATAAAATGGTTTATAATTTAACAAATACATAAATTTATTATATGCATGTATATGTACTGTATGTGTACGTTTATGTGGTTATATATATGTATATAATATATATATATATATATATATATATATATATATATATATATATATATATATATATATATATATATATATATATATGTATATATATATATAAACATATATAAATAGAAATAGAAATAAAATATATATGTATATATATATATATATATATATATATATATATATATATATATATATATATATATATATGTATATGTATAATTGTATGTATATGTGTTAAGTCATTAATTTTTTCCTAAATTCTTTAAATCTCTTCTGAGGCCTCTGTCTGAGACTAAAGCGATGTAGTGAAGTTAACAAGTATTATTGCAATGATAATTCAAAGCTGCATAAGGCATGTCGATAGTTAGGCGAACGGGCGTGTCAGTACTACTAATGTCTACTTGATTGTTGTATCATTTGCAAAGATAAATAGTGTGATTATAAGTAGGACTTCCTCTCATTAGATTCTTTTCATATATTTCCTCTCATTAGATTCTTTTCATGTATTTTGTCTATGCTCTTGCTCTGAACTTATCTGTAAGTCGAATGAATTTATGATCGACATTTAACTAATATGTTGACCTTGTGCTTTGTGTTTCAGTTTCATTGATATTTCCACCTCTCTCTTTTAGTCGTTTACCTCCCCTTCATTTTTCGTTTACGATATCTACAATGGAGAGAGAGAGAGAGAGAGAGAGAGAGAGAGAGAGAGAGAGAGAGAGAGAGAGAGAGAAGAGGCAAGAGGTTAGGATAGCATTTACCATTTCATATTACTGAGTTTACTTTTCTCTCTCTTTCTCTCTCTCTCTCTCTCTCTCTCTCTCTCTCTCTCTCTCTCTCTTTTTAAGTCTTCCCCTCGTATTCCGTCCTTTTTAGCTCATTGTCCTTTTACTTTCATCTCTAAGCCAATTACAAGTTTTCTCGTAATTCCCTAATTTGTTTTTTTTTTCTTCCAGGTTCCCTTCACCTTTTTTTTCTCCCCCAGATTTGCATTTCATCTTCTCTTTGCAGATGTTAGAAACGTTGCATGATGTTTGGTCTCTCTAACATCTGGGTTCAAATGTTGCACGATGCTTGGTCTCTCTAACATCTGGGTTCAAATCTTTGCAGATGTTAGAAACGTTGCATGATGTTTGGTCTCTAACATCTGGGTTCAACTCTTTGCAGATGTTAGAAACGTTGCATGATGTTTGGTCTCTCTAACATCTGGGTTCAATTCTTTGCAGATGTTAGAAACGTTGCATGATGTTTGGTCTCTCTAACATCTGGGTTGAACTCTTTGCAGATGTTAGAAACGTTGCATGATGTTTGGTCTCTGACATCTGGGTTCAACTCTCTGCAGATGTTAGAAACGTTGCATGATGTTTGGTCTCTAACATCTGGGTTGAACTCTTTGCAGATGTTAGAAACGTTGCATGATGTTTGGTCTCTCTAACATCTGGGTTGAACTCTTTGCAGATGTTAGAAGTATTGCGTGATGTTTGGTCTCTCTAACATCTGGGTTGAACTCTTTGCAGATGTTAGAAACATTGCGTGATGTTTGGTCTCTCTAACATCTGGGTTGAACTCTGCAGATGTTAGAAATGTTGATGATGTCTGGTCTGTCTAACTTCAACCTGGTCTGTGTAACATCTGGGTTGAACTCTTTGCAGATATTAGAAATGTTGCGTGATGTTTGGTCTGTCTAACATGTGGGTTGAACTCTCTGTAGATGTTAGAAACTTTGCACGATTTTTGGTCTCTCTAACATTTAGGTTCAACTCTGTGCAGATGTTGGAAACGTTGCACGATGTTTGGTCTCTCTAACATCTGGGTTCAACTCTTTGCAGATGTTAGAAACGTTGCATGATGTTTGGTCTCTCTAACACCTGGGTTCAACTCTTTCCAGATGTTAGAAACGTTGCATGATGTTTGATCTCTCTAACATCTGGGTTCAACTCTTTGCAGATGTTAGAAACGTTGCACGATGTTTGATCTCTCTAACATCAGGGTTCAACTCTTTGCAGATGTTAGAAACGTTGCATGATGTTTGATCTCTCTAACATCAGGGTTCAACTCTTTGCAGATGTTAGAAACGTTGCACGATGTTTGGTTTTTCAAACAGCTGGGTTCAACTCTTTGCAGATGTTAGAAACGTTGCACGATGTTTGGCCTCTCTAACATCAGGGTTCAACTCTTTGCAGATGTTAGAAACGTTGCACGATGTTTGGTCTCTCTAACATCCTGGGTTCAACTCGCCGTGGAACTTCACAGTTGAATGTTTGTACTCTGCAAGGGAGGTTTGGGTTGCGTCATATGGCCTCCTCTGCTCCTTCCTTTCTTGCGCGGGAACTGTCTGTTTGTTAGGTCCCCTTCGCCTGCTGCCTGTGTCAGGTTGTGCGAGAGATGTTTTCCGCTTTCTGTATAGAACTGCTGCCATTTTACCTTTTTTCTCTCTCTCTCTCTCTCTCTCTCTCTCTCTCTCTCTCTCGTTTGTGTGCAAGCCATGCACTGCAAGTAATATCAATGTTCTTATATTTATATTATACTTATTAATAATATATATATATATATATATATATATATATATATATATATATATATATATATATATATATATATATATGTGTGTGTGTGTGTGTATTTGTATGCACGCATAGACATACATGGATATATAAATTCGTTCACTCTGATTTCGGCGCATCTCATGCAGAAATGGAATTATGTGTAAAAATGTACCTACCCTTACGTGAATTTGAATCCACATCATTTAATGTTGGTAAATGGAAAACAGCGACTTAATGCCGTGTGCATTAAATCACTCTATATATCGTATGCTTAATCCCTGCAAGGCGAGGCTTCGAAATCCGGTCAGGGTAGATGCACTTACCGTATTCCTAAGGCGGAGTAAACTCTGTGTAAATGGATGATTTGTTGTTTAATATTTGGACTTATGAATATATATATATATATATATATATATATATATATATATATATATATATATATATATATATATATATTTATTTTATATTTTTTTTTTTTGTAATTTATATTTATTTTTTTTTTTTTGTGGGCACCTGCAGCAGTCAGGATTCGAACCTGGGCCTCTGATTCCAGTGATAGACGTTCTACTTGACCATTCAGCAAGATTGCCCAACCGTCACATCAACCGTTTATCAGTGTATCCAAACCAAAAGCCCAGGATCGAATCCTGGTCGGGGCAGGTGTGCCCCTTTGGTGTAAGCTGTTCCCAAGGTATAGTATACAGTATGTATCGTTAGTAAATGATTCATATGGATATGTTTGGATTAATATATTTGTGAATATATATATATATATATATATATATATATATATATATATATATATATATATATATATATATATATATATATATATATGTATATATATATATATATGTATGTATGTGTATGTATGTATAGGTATACACACGCACATACATATATGTAGGTGTTTGAGTGGTTGTTGCTTTAGAATCTGGTTACTAGACCTCAGAAGGAATCCGACCAAAAGGAGATTACAGCGTTTCGCATCTTGAAAGCCTGAGTCAGATCCTTTAATATGAATAAAACAAAGCGAGAGATCTTTGATATTGGAACAGCGCGCGCTTGCGTCCGAATGCGCGCCGAAAGCTGCAGGTGATAATGAATTTAGAGAAGGACTCATTATTGGGAGGAAGGGAGGGAAAGGGAGAGAGAGAGAGAGAGAGGAAGACCACGAAATGATATACGAAGAGAGGGGGAAAGAGAAGATGAATTGGCAAATGGCAACCATCGCGTGGAGAAACTTCCTTCAACGCAGAAACGATTGTTTGTGTTCAGAGTGTAAACAAAAACATTATGAACCGGATTGCCTTTTCTTTTTACAAGGACCACTTCACTCAAATAGAAAACTGAAAATACGAAATAATTTTTTTTTATTCTGTGAAGTGCAAAAAAAAAAAAAGAAGCAATTTCAAGGGACGATTTGAAAAACAGGAGGGGAGAAAAAAGTCCTTTCCAGGATAAGTTTTCTGTGGGACTTTTTCTTTCCCTTGTTGACAGCGATTCTTTCCCGGTTTACGGTTATCTTTCCCTTGTTCCCTGTTTCGTCACAACAGGAGGGGCCAGTCTTTCCATTTTCACTAGTCTTCCGTTTTACTTTGTAACCTGAAAATATTAACTATTGCTGAAGTTTTCAATGTACCCAGCCTCTAGGGGAATTGAATCAAAAGTATTACCGAGTTTAAGAGGTTAATTGCGTATATTTTTATATAAACCTCCTATACTTTATTGTTTGCATTATTGTGTTATTATTGTTATTAAAATTTTCACTTCATGGAAACGCTGTTTCGAGTGTATACGAATTCTCCATGTCACAGGGATCACGCACCTCCCATTTTTTTTTTTTTTTTTTTTTTTTTTTTTTCCTAACAGCTGCGACTGTTAGATCCAGTCATTTCTTCCATCAGCATCCCTTTTAGTTTTCTGTAAAAGAAAACTATTGAGATGGCTATTTGTCTGTCCGTCCGCGCTGTTTCTGTCCGCCCTCAGATCTTGAAAATTACTGAGGCTAGATGGCTGCAAATTGATATATTAATCATCCATTTTCCAATAATCAAGCATACCAGATTGCAGCCCTCTAGCCTCAGTAGTTTTTATTTTTATTTTAGGTTATAGTTAGCCAACAACACAGGCCACCACCGGGCTGTGGCTGAAAGTGTCATGGGCCGCGGCTGAGAGTTTCATGGGCCGCGGCTGAGAGTTTCACACAACATTATACGCTATACAGAAAACACTGAAATTCATACGGCTGAGAGTGGCTGAGAGTTTCATACAACATTATACGCTGTACAGAAAACTCGTTTGCGCCGAAGAAACTTCGGCGCATTTTTTAATTGTTTATTTCGTCTTCACATTCATTTTCCTGTTGATATGGAATAGTTCTGATGTTGAATAATTCGCCCTGCGGAAGATTAACCTCCTTGTTTACAACTCTCAAAAGAATTTCAGTAGAAGAACGACCCTATTTTTTGTCATGGTTTTCCATTTGCTATCGTTCCGTACATTCAGTCGCATCTTTGTTTTCCTTCTCCGGTCTTTATTATTGAGCTTTATCTGTCATTCTGCCGTCTGGGCTGTTATTGCCCGCCTTCCTCGGCCGCCATCTTCTCCCTGACAACAGTTTTTCATGTCTCGTCACGTAACTTTTCTCGTATTATCCATTTCTGTTGTCTTGGCGATGTTCTGTTTCCGTTGCCGCTGTTTTTCTCCGGCTTTTGAACGTCTTTATCTCAGTCCATAGAACTCAGTCATGGTAAATAAGTTAGAGGGATAGTAATCTGCAGTCGTGGCTTTGGTTGTGGAGAAGTGTTATTGTTGTCGATTTTGTAGCATAACATCAGTGGTTGTAGAGGAACTCAGGGTTGTCGTGGATTTGGTTATGCAAAAGTTTCACGGGTTGTTGATTTTATAGCATAAGATCAGTGGTTGTAGAGGGACCCAGGGTTGTCGAGGATTTGGTTATGGAAAAGTTTCACGAGTTGTTGATTTTGTAGCATAACATCAGTGGTTGTAGAGGAACCCCAGGGTTGTTGAGAATTTGGTTATGGAAAAGTTTCACGAGTTGTTGATTTTGTAGGATAACATCAGCTGTTGTAGAGGAACTCACAGATTTGGAAGCGGTAATATCAGCCGAGGCGGTTGAGTATCGGATGTGATGATACCTAGCATCACGGAGATGTTTCGGGCGATTATTAGGAGAGGATCAGCATCCTTCCTGTAACTCCTACCCCCCCTTTTGTGTGTGTGTGTGTGTGTGAGAGAGAGTGTGAGTGTGCATTCCATTTTCTTTGTGAGTCTCGCGCGTGTGATGAGGACGGTGCTGCCGCTGCTGCAGAAGGGACTTGTTTACGAGACAGCCAAGGGAAGAAGTTGGGGACATCGATGGTGGTTTACGATCTGGGGTGAAAGCCTAAGATATTTGGCGGCGTTAACTCCCCTCTTCTCCCGCAGACCTTCCACACCCCCACCACCCTGACCCCTTTCCTCTCCTTCGCTTTTCCATCTCTCTATAGCCTCTTCCTGTTCCTCTTTTTCTGGATTATTTATATATATATATATATATATATATATATATATATATATATATATATATATATATATATATATATATATATACTGTATATACACACGCATACATATACACATACATGCATATATATTATATACTATATACATATACGTCATATATATGTCGAAAAATTAAACGGCTTTTCTTTATATATATATATATATATATATATTATATACTATATATATATATATATATATATATATATCGAAAAATATTAAATATATATATTTTATATTTATATATATATATATGTGTGTGTGTGTGTGTTTGTGTATATATATAACAAATCATACGAATTTTTCCTCTTCGGTTGGGCGACTCTGGAAGGAAGCTGACGTCTGGTTTTCAGAAAGTCTTCAAAAATGAGGTTGCTAGCCCACGCCCTTAGTCTTGCCCTCAGCCTGATGGGCGGTAGGCCGGGAGTGATGCACGGATCTAGCAACCGTGCGCGTGTGAGTGTTTGTGTACGCACTCATCATAACATTAATGTTCCATCAGAATGATGTTTTGTTTATTGATCGACTGAGTAAACTGATTAATACCATTTCATCCTCGTAAATTTTCATCGGGACATAAATGTTGAATATGTGAATCTGAACATGTATTGCACACGCATCCACTCTCATACTTTATATTTGTGCGGGTTTTTCGATAGATATGTATTGTCTGTGGTCCCTTATTCACTATTTGGGTCCTTACTTTCTTTGAATAACAATGTAAAGGTTAATTTATCATGTATTTTATGTGAGCTTGGTTATGGAAATGCAAATGAAAACTTGCACTAGTTTTGGCCATCAGATTATGAATATTGCTTGATACATATTTACTGTACTTTGAAGTTTTGTCTGCTGTTTGACTTCAGGAACATAAAGGAGATTTATATATTTTCCTCTGAGCAAACTGTCATTGATATTTATATATAAGGGAATGAGATAAAAAAAATTTTTTTTGTACATTCATATAAAGTAAAATGTTCCAGCAAACTATAAAGAAAAGCCGTTTAATTTTGTCGAGATAAGAAAGGACATTCAAAATGATAAGGTTACTGCTAATGCATTTTTTCTTTTATTGCAAACTTGAAATCCTTGAAGAGGAAGAGAGTCAATCGTTTCCTTCGGCGTTAAATCCTATTTCCCCTTTATTCTTAACTTTTTCCTTTATTTCGTTAGGCCTAGTGGGTCCTGGGCCTGGGGTAGGTTAGGGCATTAGGCTGCTTCTCCCACCCGCCTCTGCGTTAAAAAGATAGTTATTATATTTTCCTCGGCTGTAAATAACCAAATCTTGAAATTTAATCATACTCCAATAAAAATTTTGTACTTAAAAGCAGAAGTAATTAATTGAATGTTGTCATTCATAATGGGCATCTGTTCTTCTGAGTATTACAGCTCTTTAGTTTTAGATACGAAAATTGATTTGCTCAGCATTTCTCACAGGCTATTCTTTTGTTATGAAACTCATAGTTTCCTATAAGAAATGATGTGGGTGTTCTAATCCCTCCCTGTAGTATGTAGTTACCTTGATTAGGTATCAGATATTTTAAGGGCGGAATCTGATTATACTCGTATATCAGTATGATGTTGGATTATATTAATTTTTCACATAATTATGTGTAGTACATTTCATACCATAAATCATGCAGAAAAAACGGTCCGTTGCTGTGCTTGATAACTGGAAAATAACAAATTACCGGCGTCCCATTTTTTAATTGAATTACGGTTTTGTTATTCCATACGGAGTTAAAAGCGTTTAAGACGAATGATCTCACTAGATCTCGAAATCTCACAAAGAAATGATGTCAAGAAAACGTTCACAGGTACCATAACCTAATTTTTTCGAAAGGCGGACGAATATATTGCCAAAGGATATTATAACCAAAGGATATAACACCATACCCTGTGGCGATATTAGTCAATAGATGGAGGTCGAAAGTTTTCGTATATCTGGCACAGAATGCATATCTAATATAAAGATATACTGTAATACCCAATCATGTTTGAAAAACTAATTACTTTCCCCGGGTAATCTGGCAAGATGGATATTTTTTTTTTCTATCTCATCGGTGGATATTGTATCGTGAAAATATGACGAATATTCTGGCGAACGAGGCCGTAAAATTGTAATTGATGAAAGTTATGACGTAATGAAAATTGAAAATTTTGACGCAAAGTATGGCAATAACGATATTCCTGCGCTGTGTTGTTGGAAGGGGAGAGAGAGAGAGAGAGAGAGAGAGAGAGAGAGAGAGAGAGAGAGAGAGAGAGAGAGAGAGAGAGAGAGAGTGCTCAAAAGGAAAGGGGAGGAAATAGGTGGAAAGGTGCACGAAGGGATGTTTCGAGTGGGAAAAATAATAGGATGTGGGGAAGAGGAGAGAGAGAGAGAGAGAGAGAGAGAGAGAGAGAGAGAGAGAGAGAGAGAGAGAACAATGGATAAGAAACAGGGTTAGATTAGAAAAAAGGATAGAGAATGAAGATGAATAATGCATCCTGGTAAGAAAAAAAAAAACGAAATGCGGAAAAAAGGAAAGTGTGGAAGAAAGTAAGCAAATGCGGGAGATGATGAAAAATGGGTACAGGAGCAAGGAAGGAAAGTGGAAGCTTTGTATGAAACTCGAAAATGGAAATGTGGATCATCACTTCAGAGGGAGAATGAACTAAAAGAATAGCTAAGGAGCGGAAACAGGGGGCATGAATAGCTATACGGTATTTTCCGTGAACCTCTGTTTTATTTAGTGTAATTTGAAGAATATGAATATGAAATACATGACTAGGATTTTGATGCTTAGTTCTGCGACCCCCTGTGTTTATTTACTTGCACACACACACACACACACACATCTTGGTATCCAAGTGTAGCATAGTGGACTTCCGGCTCACATTTTCCAGGGTTTGCTAGGTCCGTGGTTAGTGTCCTGCTTATAACTCTACCAGTCCACCCAGCTGTAGATGGTTAGGTGTCTGCAGGGGTTCAGAAAAAGATTTTGATGATTGCAACCATATTTTTAAATACTTGCTATATAACCCTTTAGTGCCACCTTCCCCAAAATGAAACTAGTAAAAAATGCGCAGAAGTAACATTGGCAAGTTCCTTGTGTCTTTAGCTGGATTCAAATAGGATTAATCCTGACGAATATAAGCCTTTTGGCCAAGCTTCTAACACCATTATCAGGGCGTACGTTTCAAGAGTGCCAGCAGTTGTCATAAACCACTACACAGTCAAGTAGGGAGGGAGAGAG
>NC_089754.1:51912270-51917270 GCF_040412425.1 Macrobrachium rosenbergii
ATTAGTTACTCTCTGGCTTTACCTATTTTTTTTTTTTTTTTTGTAGTTAGTGCAAGATAAATTATTATTATTATAGTTTTTGCAAAGTAAATTATTATTATTATTATTATTATTATTATTATTATTATTATTATTATTATTATTATTATTATTAAATCACCTTGGTTAAAACTTTTAATGCAGTACGCGTCCATTTACAGGCCATTACCGTTAATAACTTGTTTCCCATAAAGCAAGAGGGTGAATAGACTTACGAGATTAATGAAAATATTCCATTAAATCTTACTCTTAATGAATTAAATGTTAGGATAATTAGTTTTGGGAAAACGTACACGGTGCTTCGAAGAATTTAGTGATTATAAGAGTGAAAAAATACTGGCCAGATTAATTAACCGAATCTCCGCCATTGATCAGGCGTCGTCTTTGTTTACCATTTTTGGAATATTTTTAAAATCTGCAAATATATTTTATCCTCTGATTTTTCAGTATGAGCTTGTGTGAATTATTCTCTCTCTCTCTCTCTCTCTCTCTCTCTCTCTCTCTCTCTCTCTCTCTCTCTCTCTCTCTCTGCAATGTAAGTATGAAAGTGTGGTATTCAATTCCCACTATATATTCATCTATATATGCGGAAAATAGGTATTCGGTTGAAGATGTTTATATATAATTTGTATGTTTTTTGGTCTTCACGTTAGTTATGAATTCCTCTCTCTCTCTCTCTCTCTCTCTCTCTCTCTCTCTCTCTCTCTCTCTCTCTCTCTCTCTCTCTCTGAAACCTTGGCAGATAAAAAATAATAATTTGCTTGACTTTGCTCTGTTTTGCTGACAAATATAAATTTTTGTTTCTATCATATCACGACCAACGTTTGGGATTACCTTCCTTGTGGGATCTTAATTTTAAAGTTATATACCTGAAATGGATACGCAGTTCAATATTAACGTATAGAGTGCTCTTATCCGGCTGCACTTGATTGATAATTATTGGGTGAACTTGACACTTGATTGTTAATTTTGTGAGCACCTTTAATAATAAGTTACTCACTGTCCTGACTGTTAATAAAAACATAAATCTCATTGTAGATAACTTTTCTTTATTATTTATTTATTGTTATTTAGGGATGTATGTCATTATTTTATTACAACTGATTATCAGAAACTGACGAAATTTATCTTGATGGTAATTGCAGGTGCTCCTTGCTTGTTAGATACGGTCTGCAGAGCATTTTTAATTAAGCTTTTAGGTGTCACTGATATAAATATTAAATTTTACATTGGTGTTTTGTATTATGAGTCGTTAACTCATATTTATGATTCATATTTACATACACATACATGCATTCATATATATGTATATATGTGTGTATAGATGTATACATATATGTATATATATGTGTATGTGTGTATAGATATGTATATATGTGTATAGATATGTGTATATATATTTATATATTTATTTGTATATATTATATAGATATATGTATATATATATATATATATATATATATATATATATATATATATATATATATATATATATATATATATATATATATATATATATATATATTTAATTGTGTATTTGTTTTTGTATGTGTGAGAGAGAGAGAGAGAGAGAGAGAATCCACGTATTTTGAGCTTAACGAGAAGCCTGCTTATAGGTAACTTTTTGTATCATGGCGCTATTCTCACCCTTTGCCACAGTTATCCCCTGTAATCAATAATGTTTAAAAAACACTTTTAAAATTGTTTATGCAAAGGTAATGCTTTATCCGATAACAGTGTGATTGGTTAGGTCTCATATTAACATACAGAAGAGACAGAAGGGACGTTATTTGAAGTTTTAAATCTCTAGGCGTTACGTCCAGCTTCTCTTTTATATAAATGGGTAAACAGCGTATTTTCACGCGAGTTCCTTGGGCCTGTTTTATTTAGAGAGCTGCATTTCGACTCATTTTTGTGAAAACAGGATGGATAGTGCAATGGAAAAAACGGTTATATATTTGCGAAAGGGCAGGTAGGCTGTATCTCACAACCAGGTCGGGTAAGGGTAGATGTTATTGGATTAAATACTTCCAGAAAAGAACTGAGAATCATTACGTTTCTTCTTTAGCATATCGCCTTAGTCAACTACTTGTTAACCTTTGCTGCTGGAACGCCGTAATACCCATGAAATGAGCGTAATTTAAGCAACCAGAAGAAAAAAATATATGGTAGTGTCGTGACATCGATTTTATATCTTATTTTATTGCATTGAGATCTCAGATAGGTTGTAGTTTTCCTATCAGGGTATCACACGTAAAAGGGATATTGGTATGTGGCGGATTACCTTTTGAAAAATAAAAAAAAAGGAACACGGCGACCGAGTACTGCTTCGCTGTGCTCGTGTCTGCGTATCTGTACGCGTACCACCTTTGTTTGTTTGCGTAGCACTGTGCTACCTTTGTTGGTTAGTATGCGTGTTTTTTTTTTTTTTTTTTTTTTTTTTTGGCGTAGATATCGCAGGAACGTGCGCCATTTACACTTCAAGCTCAAACGCTCTCAGGCATTTCTCATTAGTCCAAGTAAACAAAAAAATGTTGAGTTTTTATAACCTCTCTCTCTCTCTCTCTCTCTCTCTTCTCTCTCTCTCTCTCTCTCTCTCTCTCTGCTAGCAGGCAGGCAGGGGGGTCAACGCAGTCCCCCCCCCCCCATTGCCTAACGTGTTACGCTGCGGTGCGATGAATATCAATATGTGAAGAATAGCATCATTACTAAACATGGCAGCGGTTTTAGTAGGGTATGCATGTATTGATACCTGATGTACAGAATTTAATGTAACGGCTTTGATGGCCACCGTGAGCCTAAGTTTTATGAATATGTAAATCCCGCAACCCGTTTCAAATAATTCCGGTGACCGGGGGAGAGAGAGAGAGAGAGAGAGAGAGAGAGAGAGAGAGAGAGAGAGAGAGAGAGAGAGAGAGAGAGAGAGAGAGAACGTGACTCTCATGAAGAGTGACAACTCCTATAAATATTTTTCTTTGTTACATCTTACTGGATGAAGTTATATCATTATTATAATTATTTTCTACTCATTAAATGAGAGAAATTACGTTTATTGACAATGAAAGGTTAAATACGCTTAGGTTTTTCTTCGGTTTCTATTTTTGTTATCCTCTGACCCTATTCCGAAAATGGTTTCTTTCATTTAAAGAAACAAAAAAAAAAAAAAAAACACATCAATTTCTGGTTCCCCCTTTGGGGTATTTGGCTGCAATCGTATCGCCTGGTAACTGATGCTTGTATGAATATGATTGGACTAGAACCCTCTCTCTCTCTCTCTCTCTCTCTCTCTCTCTCTCTCTCTCTCTCTCTCTCTCTCTCTCTCTCCTCTGAATACAATAGATGCTAACGTACAAGCAGTATTCCTCTTTTTTCACGAATTCGTGAATATTTGCATCGCCATGCGGGTTTCAACATGTTGCGAAATGGATGGTCGGTTAACGATTTCAGATTGTAACTCGCGCTCCTCTCTTTTTTTCATTTATTCTCTGCCTATTTTTGGGTCGTGGTGGTTATATGTTTTTTTCTTCATTTATTCTCTGCCTGATAGATTTTTAGCTGATTTGTTACAGTTGAATTTTGGTGTAGTGGGTTAGTTATTTGTATATTATTTCTGTTTTACAGTTGTTTCCAGAGAGAGAGAGAGAGAGAGAGAGAGAGAGAGAGAGAGAGAGAGAGAGAGAGAGAGAGAGAGAGAGAGAGAGAGATTTGATTAGCTGATTTGTTACAGTTGAATTTTGATGGAGTGGGTCTAAGTTATTTCGTTATTTGATATGCTGCTTTTTTACAATTGTTTGAGGAGAGAGAGAGAGAGAGAGAGAGAGAGAGAGAGAGAGAGAGAGAGAGAGAGAGAGAGAGAGACTTGTACTGAGTCGCCTAAGTTATTTCGTTATTTGATATGTTGCTGCTGTACAGTTGTTTTAGTGAGAGAGCTGAGAGAGAGAGAGAGAGAGAGAGAGAGAGAGAGAGAGAGAGAGAGAGGCTTGACTGACTGGCTCACTGATATGTCAAGCCTCCCTAATTGTTGGATGGATGCTGACCACGGATCGTTAGCCACATCATTTCCGGGAGAAGCAGAATTCACCTCTACAGACAAGGAGCCCAAGGGGTAATTTGCATGTATGGCCACTCTGGGACGATTAATGTCTAGGATTTCAGTCTTTTGTGACCTGTATTGTACGTGAACCAAAGACGTAGTTGTTGTTTTTCAGTTCTTATAGTTTTTTTTATATTAGGTGAATATTTTTGCATTAGGGTGTGTGTATATACTATATTTATACGTGCATACGAAATGAATAACGTAGATCCAGGTTGGTTAAGATTCATTGAGTTCATAATTATCAGGAATTGCATTTTTTCAGCCTACTGCTTTGACATGTTTGTAATTTTCATTGATGTTCCTAAAAGCTTTTATTTATTTGTTTCTTTTTTGCTCCTTTACTTTGTATTATTATTATTATTATTATTATTATTATTATTATTATTATTATTATTATTATTATTATTATTCAAAATGTAACTTCCTGGATTATTGTCACAAAATAGAAGCCCCCCTACCAGGAGTCACTCTTGTCATTGTCAGTAAGCTTCCAGGGCTGAAAACTGACACGATGTTCTCTCTCTCTCTCTCTCTCTCTCTCTCTCTCTCTCTCTCTCTCTCTCTCTCTCTCATAAAGTTACTCGGATTTTCTTTGATTATCTTTGATTAAATGAAAATTAAAATAAAATAAGCGCATATTTCAGTGTCTGTTCTTACTGATCAGGAAATGTCCCAAAGACATATCAGGTCGAAAGATCTGTGTGAAAATATTAGTTTCATTAACTATTTATGTGACTAATAGCATATATCTTTCATTATTGTTGAAGTTAGGTCGAAAATAATGAAAAAGCAAATGGTCTCAAAGTTCCCCATCGTGAGTGTTGCGTGGGCCACTTCCAGTATATGAAGTACAGCGATTTCGCAA
>NC_089754.1:51922270-51942270 GCF_040412425.1 Macrobrachium rosenbergii
TGTGGAATATTAATTTTGGTAATAATGGTACCGGAAAATAATTAAAAGGTCTTATAGAGATGGATGTGTGTGTGTGGGAGGGATGTAGGAGAATGACTGTGAGGGAGGTTGGGTAAAATTTAAAGGTTATTGTAAGGGCAAATGGGGAAGGAAATGACTGCGTGATGGATGGGGTAGAATTGGAAATGTAGTGGTGAGATTAGTGCTTGGTTTACTTAAAACTCGGGAACCTTTATCAACTGTATTGTATGATACCCTTTTTTTTTAATTCATGAATAGGAAGTTACTTTCAGGTTTATTGTTTAGTAAATCAGTACGTATCTCAGCAATATGATTTTGACATATATATATATATATATATATATATATATATATATATATATATTTTTTTATACATGTTTTTAATTTACTCTTCAGATTGAAGAAAAAATTTCTTTTGTACCAATGTGTATGGGTTGAAGTTCTGAAGGGTTAACTCGAGTTGAAAAAAACAAAAGTATTGGTTAGGCTGAATTTCAAATAAAAGCCTCTAGCCAAAATTTAAAGGATGTAATAGATAATGGCTACTTTAGAGATTTAGAGATTCATCAAGTTTCATAGAGTAGTAGAATACTATGATGAAAAAAGTAGAATGAATTTAAACATAAAAATTTCAACATTTAAAACTTGGAGAAACTGAAAGTTCTTTGATACGATTAATCCTTTTTTCATCAGCCTCATGAAAATATGTAAAGCATAAGCTCTTTCTGTCAAGGTATGTAACACCCTCCCACCTACGTCGCTTTGATCTTTCGTATTAAAGGAATGAAGTTTTACGGTTCAATTAGAAGCGCCAGCATACGTGTAGGTGTACTTTTTTTCCCAGATTAAGCGTATCCGATAATCATTTTGACAGCGACATGTGAATTGATTTTATTGCTTTGGACAAGGTTAATGGAGATAGTTTCTCGGATTTCATTTTTTTTATGATAAAACAAGAAATCTTGTACTCAGAATTACATATACATGAATAACTAATTGATACTGAGCGTATTTTATACGAAAAATTTACTGTGTTCACATTTATCTCATATTGATTTTATTATTTTTGCTTAATTGGTGTCTTATCCCCAGAATAATATGTTTATGAAGTACTAATTGGAACTGAGCTCGTTCTGTATGAAGAATTTACTGGTTTTTCGTTTTTCTCATATTGCTTTCGTTGTTTCTGGGAAATTTTTTTTTAGATAGTAATGATCGTTATTTTTAGCATTTTTGTGTGTAACAAAGAATTTAATTTTTATTGCAGTTGCCTGATTATATAGTTAGTAATAATTTTATCATTTGTAATGATTTTATATTTAGCAATGATTTTATAATGACTTTATTGTGATTTTATTATGATTTTATAAAGATTTTATATTTTAGTAATGATTTTAGTAATGATTTCCTCTCACTCAAAAGCCTTCGATTTTTGGAGCCCTAATTCCATCCCCATCCAGTTACAAGTTTTCCATGAGTCCTGTTGTTCTTTTTTTTTTTTTTTGTGTTATTTGTTTGCATCGCCAGATTTATTTGTTTGCCTTGCCATACGGCCTGCAAACACAATATTGTAACATCGTTGTACCAGGCATTTTCCCCTGGCAATTGCCTATACTGATTTCTTTTTCCCTCCCCCTTTTTCGCGGCAGTACACCGAATGTTTCCAGCTTTTTTTCGGATTTATTTTTCTCGTTAATGCTAGGGTTTCTGATGCTCTAAAGAGCGCGCTTGTTTGTGCGTAAGTACGTGCGTGTGAGTTATGTTGCTTGTTTTTGTGTGCGTGTGTGTTGTACATGTCTGTATTTTGCATGGAGGATTTGTGTTCTTTTATCCTGTCTTTTTCTGTTGTCGTTCTGGAATTGATCCAGAATCATGGAACATCCACACAGATATTATATATATATATATATATATATATATATATATATATATATATATATATATATATATATATATATATATATATATATATATATATATATATATATATATATACGTTGTGTAGGTTAAGGCACATACACTACTTTATTTATTTTTTCACAATTTCAAGTAGGTCTGCAATTAAAAGTGTATATAGATAATTATATAAGCATTTTTTTGCCCTTTTGTATACGTACAGCTTTCTTTTATAATTCCCCTTTTTCATTAAACAAATTGTAGTTTTAATAATCTGCTGTTGCAGGTGCTATGAACTCCATTGTCTCGTGTTTAATTCTTTTTTTGTTTTCTTTTAGATTGCTCTTATATATTTTGTTTTAATTTTATTGCCGCATTTTTTCTCAATTTTTATATTAAGTATCTTCTGCCATTTTCATTGTGCAACATTCGCATTAGAGGAAATTCATTGCCAAATAAGACCTCAAAGCATATCTATCTCTCTCTCTCTCTCTCTCTCTCTCTCTCTCTCTCTCTCTCACATACTATCCAGAGCTTCATTTACTTCATTAAAGCAACGAACTTGAAGCATCTGTAAGGAATCTAGATTCAGAAATACATTTGTGAGAAAAGTCATGGGGACTCTCAACAAGATTGTCTTAAAATTCAGTCGAATACTATTTCTCTTGCGTAGCAGATCTCGTCTGAGTTTAGCAAATACGATTGTTCTTCCTCTGATGAGGTTGAGGGGGGTGGGAGGCGACTCTCTTCATTCTCCTTCCTCTTCTTCCTATTGGGAAATGGAGTGCACGCTGTGATTATTATCAGGGCAGGTCTCTTAGTTAATGATAAATGAAAGATTTGGTTTTTACTCGGTATCTCGATGTCAGAAGTTCTATTACTACTTCTTTTGACTAAAAAATTTTAGACTTATAGCACGGACATACACATACATACATATGTATATATATACATGTATACACATGTATATAAAAAATTATATATATATATATACATATATATATATATATATATATATATATATATATATATATATATATATATATATATATATATATATATATATATATATATATATATATATATATATATATATATATATATATATATATATATGTTGGGCTATTAGTGAGAGGCTGGCCAAGGGCTGGGCGACGGCAAGTCTAAATGTGATTTTCATCACCCAGAGAGTGCTCTTTATTACACAGAGATGAAATAGATATGTGGATACACATTACATTCTATTGTGCTGAGAGAGAGAGAGAGAGAGTAAAAAGGTATCCACAGACGATTTGGAGGGGGTTAGAGTGGGTTATTGCTTTAAACTCCTAGAGGGTTGGAATGCTCTGCCTCATTGCTTTCCTTCGCCCTCACTCGTATTTTGTTTGTAAATGAAAGAAAACAACAACGTGCATAGCCACAGGGTATTTTTATTAAGTAATGTAGGTATTTTATTGTTCAGTTGAGGAAACTCAAAAATCCCTTACTTAGTGTGTGTCCACACAGCAGTGAAATTTATCATAAACACACGTTGGCAACTTATTGCACATTTGTCACAAACAGGTTGGAAACAAGTCAGCTACTGTAAGTGGAGAACGAACCGTTGGTAAATGCTGGATGATCGGTTGAACCACTTGTTAAAGCTATGGATAAGTTGTTGACTTATATTCAACCTGTTTGTGATGTGAGTGCCATGAGTTGACAGCATGTGTTAAATCTACAAATAAGTTGTTAACTTGTATTCATCCTGTTTGTGATGTGTGTGTGCCATGAATTGACAACGTGTTAAAACTACGAATAAGTTGTTGACTTGTATTCAGCCTGTTTGTGATGTGTGTGTGCCATGAGTTGACAACATATCTTAAAACTACGAGTAAGTTGTTGACTTGTATCCAACCTGTTTACCATGTGTGTTTCATGAGTTGACAATATGTCTGAAAACTACGAGTAAGTTGTTGACTTGTATTTAACCTTTTTGTGCTGTGTGTGCCGTGAGTTGGCAACATGTTTATAACATGTAATTGTAGTTTGAGTGTACCCTTATACGTAAGTTTTGCTTAATTGATTGGATGGTACGTGTATCCGTTTCTGGATGCTCGATCTTCTGGCGTATCCTCGTTTGCTCTCTTCACGCATGGATTGACCATGTAACTGATGTTCCCAAACCGCCGATTTTGGTGTAGCCACTGTACCATGGTCCTGTTACAGTCTTATTTGCTTTTGAGTTCCTTTTGCTTCAGGGTCTACAGCTCACATAACTTTATTTATTATTTTATTTTTTTTTTTTTTTTAGTGTAGATGATCACTTGTAGTTTTACTTTTGTAATATTATATTCAGGTGTATATATATATATATATATATATATATATATATATATATATATATACATATACATATACATATAAGATATGTATATATATATATATATATATATATATATATATATATATATATATATATATATATACACACATATACACACACATTCATTTTTTTTTTTTTTGTTATATTTATCCTTCTCTCTACTTTTTATTTTCTCTTTATTCAAATAGGTGAATTCGGATAGCTCCGTCATTCTCGGTAATAATAATAATAATAATAATAATAATAATAAATACTTGTTTTGCATAATTAGTACTTGTTTCACCTTAGCGTGAGCCCTGTCAAGTCAGCATACGCCTGAAACGTTCTGTGAAGTAAATCGGTGTATTTTTCCATTATGTCGAACAGTTCATTTCATAAACCCTTTTCAAAATTTTCCGTACACCGGGGGCTTTTGTATTTTGCTTTTTAATAAACCCCCCCAGAAAGAGAGCGGCTCATGAAAAGGCTTCATCAATAACTTCTTACCTTTGAGTGAACTCCAATCATCCATTGTTCTTTTCATCTCTTTCTGCTCTGCTTGCCTCGCATTCTCCCTCTTCCCATTACTTATGTTTGTTTAGTTAGTCCGGATTCTTTTTTTTACCTCTCTTCTCTCTCTCTCTCTCTCTCTCTCTCTCTCTCTCTCTCTCTCTCTCTCTCTCTCTCTCTCTCTCTCTCTTTGTCTTCATCAGAGAACTTGTGATCTGGACGATACATCCATGCATTTAATCACGTTAGCGATGAGTGTAATTACCGTCATACGTTTTCGTGAATTATTTCACGCATTCAGCGAAATAATTGCTAAACTATTGATTTAATTATTTTATGCTATTACGCGTTATGAATGTGTGGGAGGGCAGTTCTCCTTGTCCTGTTCTCTCGCAGCCATAATATCTCTCAGGGGTTGGTAGAGAAAGTAGTACTGTACGCCCCCTCGCGTTTTATATATATAAACTCTCGGAATCGTTAGTTATCTTGCGATATTTGGGCGACTCGGACATTCCTCCGTCCTTTCACCTCCTTCTCTTGTTAATGCCTGTCCTTCCCCTTTTATTCTGCCGACATTTTCCTTTTACTGCCTTCGTTTATGACTCCCGTTTTGTACTTCCTTCTTAACTTCCTTGGCGTGTGTTTAGTATATTGCTGCAACGCTTTCGCTCTTCATGATTTGTATAGGTGAGTTATTAGGCTTTCCTTAGATGTTTTTTTTTTTATGTATGGACCTGAAGAAAACAAGGAAAAGCAATAGAAATGGAAAAGAGAGGGAGTTAATGCTGAAGACAGAATTTTTTTTTACAGTAAAATAAGGTCATAAAGTTTGTGCTTGCTTACTAACCCAGAAGCATTACTGACAATAGTGAATTATTATTATTATCTCGAACGAGGACTTAATTATTAAGTTTGAGTGAAATATGGAGTATGTATACTGTATGTATGTATATATATATATATATATATATATATATATATATATATATATATATATGTATATATATATATATATATATATATATATATATATATATATATATATATATATATATATATATATATATATATAATTCATAATTTATTGCAGCTATCTTACCAATACAAAAGCATATAGCTATAGTCGCCGTCTTAACGTGAAAGCAGCCTGAAGAGCGAATGCTTTCACCCGTCCATTTTAGCGCAGACCCGTATGAAACAGGTACTGTCGTTAGGTTCCCGGCAGTCTTCATGCTGAAAACATTTCTTGATTAATTATCCAACCCCCGGCATGGTTTTAGTTGAGGCGAGGTGTTGAGGTATTATCGTGTATCCAGTATATTAATCGTACTTTCATCGTGTGCTGTTGAGAGAAGGATACTAATGATTAAGGATATGCGGGCCTCCATGTTTTGTGTTAATCCTGGGAAGAGATGGGATGCGAGGTGATTTCTTTGTTACACCAGATTTAAAGTTGGATCGGGTTTAACGTTGAAATGCTTGTGGGAGTTAATTACCGATAATTGTATTGTTTATTATTTATTTCAGTTTGAAAGTAAGTTGAAAAATGATTTAATTAGAAATTTTCCAGTAACTGATATCAGTTTAGTCACTGAGAGAGAGAGAGAGAGAGAGAGAGAGAGAGAGAGAGAGAGAGAGAGAGAGAGAGAGAGACCTTGAAATGTGTGAGTTATTTCATGTAATTTGTCGTTTATTATATATTTCAGTTTAAAATAAGTTTAGAAATATCTTACTTAGAAAGTTTTCTGTAACTGATATCAGTCAGTTTAGTCACTGAGAGAGAGAGAGAGAGAGAGAGAGAGAGAGAGAGAGAGAGAGAGAGAGAGAGAGAGAGAGAGAGAGAGAGAGAGCTTGAAATGTGTAGGTGAGTTAATTTCTTGCAATTTGTATATTATTTAGTTGAGTTTAGATATTATGTAATGAAAAGTTTTCAGTAATTGATATCGGTTTCGTCATCGAGAGAGAGAGAGAGAGAGAGAGAGAGAGAGAGAGAGAGAGAGAGAGAGAGAGAGAGAGACCTTGAAATATGTCGGTTGGTTAATTTCATGTAATTTGTATAATTTTTAGTTGAGTTTAGAAATTGTGCAGTGAAAAGTTTTCAGTAAATGATATCAGTTTAAGTCAGAGAGAGAGAGAGAGAGAGAGAGAGAGAGAGAGAGAGAGAGAGAGAGAGAGAGAGAGAGAGAGAGAGAGAGAGAGAGAGAACTTGAAATGGGTAGGTGAGTTAATTTCATGTAATTTGTATATTATTTAGTTGAGTTTAGTAATCATGTAACGAAAAAGTGTTCAGTAATTGATATCAGTTTAGTCACCGAGAGAGAGAGAGAGAGAGAGAGAGAGAGAGAGAGAGAGAGAGAGAAAATCCTTGAATTGTTCAGGGACGAAGAATGCCAAATAGGGAGGGGGGGGGGCGGGTTCCTAACGAGCGCCGACCTTCCCACCTAAGGACGTTTAATCTCGTTAAGGATGCTGGTTTCATTATAGAAACAACTTGGACGAAATTTCCATGTAGATTTACATACTTCCTTTTGAAGAAGGGTTTCACTGGGAGAGAGAAGGGTCAATTAAGACGGGGGAGGTTTTGGAAGGGGGTGGTGGGGAGGAGAAGGTGGCGTCTCTCGAAGACAGTGAATCTTTTCAATATGTTCCTTTTATGTTTTCTCCTTCGGGAACTTTTTAGTTTTCTGTAAAAGAAAACTATTGTGGCAGTTTTTTCTGTCCGTCCGCACTTTATTCTGTCCGCACTTCCTCACTTTTTCTGTCCGCCGTCAGATCTTAAATACTACTGAGGCTAGAGGGCTGCAAATTGGTATGTTGATCATCCACCCTCCAATCACCAAACTTACCAAATTGCAGCCCTCTAGCCTCAGTAGTTTCTATCTCATTTAAGGTTAAAGTTAGCCACAATCGTGCTTCTGGCAATGATATAGAATAGGCCACAACAGGGCCTTGGTTAAAGTTTCACGGGCCGCGGCTCATACAGCATTATACTGAGACGACCGAAAGATTGATCTGTTTTCGGTGGCCATGATTATACGTTGTAGCGGCTGTACAGAAAACTCGAATGCGCCGAAGAAACTTCTGTGCACTTTATACTTGTTTTCTTCGCATTCAATTTTGGAGGAGTTTCGTTATGACACTTACTTTCCTAGCTCTTGGAAAAATTCAGTAATGTGAAAGCCGTTTGCAATTTGCGGGTAAAGTCATCTTCATCTTAGAAACGACCATTTTCGAGCGTATAATTCAGAAAACGTGTAATTTGTTTCGCTTTTCTTGTCATATACATAATCATTTGCTAAACCTCTCTATTGGTTCAGGCCATGAAGTATGTTTTTTTTTTTTTTTTTACATGGGTTAACTCGTCAGTGAAAAACTCTGAGACGAATGAATCGGCCTTTTCAGTATAATGTAAAAAAAAAAAAGTATTGAATAAAAACTAATAAACGTGCAATCGCTTTCGAAAGAACGTTCGGTACTTAAAGAGCTGTACCGAATATGTGGGACTATTTTATTCTGCTTGTTTCATCATTTGTACCATCCCCCTTCTTCATAACCCTCTAACACTGAAACCTCACGAGAAGGGATTACAACAGAAAATGGGGTGGGGTGGTTGGTTGCTTTAGGAAGACTGAAAAAATTGGCCACTGGTTCCGACCAACTTTTTTTTTTTTTTTTTTTTTGCAGTACTTTAATTTTTCTTTTCCCCAAATGCCTCTCAGTCTGGTGGGACAACACGCTCTTATTTAATTCTGTTAGTACACCTAATACCTAAAGAACTGAGTTTACACGATTTTAGATTTGCTGTTAATTGAGTAGGAAATGTAAAGAAGGAGAGAAGAAAGTGATTTCCCCCTTCCCCTCCGACTCTGAAAAGTTTCTTGAAGCTCAGATGCTTGAATTGCTGAAGTTTCACGATTGCATGGTTTTCATTCTCCGCGCTAAGTGCCAGCTGTTGGATAAATCAGGTTTTTCATTGTGTCTGTGTTTACAGTGCAAGAGTATCCTGCTTGGCTTATTAAACCAATTTGGTTTGCCATATCTTTCCTTTTGCCATTGAGACTTCGTATTTCTTAGTTTTAATATATCAGTGTCAACGATTCCTTACCAAGATGATTGCAAATGTGTCGTGAATTGGATTTATGATTAGGATGTTATTTCTCTTGCTTAGTCATTGTTTACCTCTTACATTTTATTTTCATTTCACCTTTTACCGTGTGTTTGTGAGTGATTCTGTTATGTTAGTGTTTGTGTGTTTATCTTTGTGCGTGTTTGAGTGGATGGAGTCACAATTGTTTGGGTAATGTACCTCACATTAAACAAATCTGCTTCTTGATTTACGCTTTATATGCAGTCAACTTTTTCGTTTCTCAGCTTGATATTCAAAGAAACGGCTTTCTTCTCACCATAATCAGTGAACTCTTATCGCAAATGTAATTATACCCATGTCTGTGCGCGCTTGTGTGTGTGTATCTAGAGGGGGAAAAAATAATTGCCACCTTTCCCTCCTCTTCCTTCGAGCTCCGGTTAGATGTGGCATCGGAGCCTCAGGAGGCTAAGCCATAAAGCTAAGTATCCTTCAGGTTTAGCGCCGCGGCTCTCTCACGAATGGCTCCGTAACTGCCCAAGGATTGCCGTTATATGCCCATTATGATGCCTTTATTGCATAATGTATATGTGATGTTGATGCCACGACGGTTCATTCGAACTCTCTCTCTCTCTCTCTCTCTCTCTCTCTCTCTCTCTCTCTCTCTCTCTCTCTCTCTCTCTCTCTCCTAATTTAATTCAGTCCTAGAAAAGAGCTGGTAGACGCCTAGTGCTCTTCGGTCTAATTTAGGCAAGACCGGGTGAGTCATCCTCGTGCTATGATTGATGCCTTGCAGTGGAAAATAAGATGTGTTTTGGGTAATATTGTGTTTGGGAAGTAAAGGAAAATCATCCCACAGTCTCTTGAGGGTTGTGTGTGATTGTTTTTTTATTTTTTTTTTTTTTGGCGAGGTGAAAATCATAAAAATAATATATTTTTGATAATCTAGTTGTATAAGCTGAAAGATACTTTTAGGAAGTTTGAAAGATATTCTAAAATGAACATTTATAACTATTACTGTACATATATATACTGTTGTAGTTTTGACAATAGTTGTTTAAAGCCTTGTTTTTTTTTATTGAAGTCAGTTTTTTTTTATTTATTGAGAAAAAGAATGCTGGGATGGAAAACAATCACCCAAGACCATTGCGGGCACTTGTGAGGCCTCTTGTCGTAATGCCAGAGAAGACACGTATTCCTTATTTCTGTCGTTAGAGATATGCAAATTTATGCTCCAAAGGGAGGGAAGAGGAAGGCTCGTGCAAATTTTTCATTAAGGAATTCCCAAAGGAGCCGAAATGAATGGTGGGGGTAAAATGAGATATTCCCGGGTCCTACAAATGCCAGGAAGGGAGAGGAAGGCGCAGAGGGCAAAGGGTATGGAGGAGGAGGGAGGGAGGAGGCAAGAGAGGCAGAAGGAATAAAGAGGAAAGCCGGATTGGAAGAAGGGCTTAACAGTATCTGATGTGTCCTTTCTATTGTATGTATGACTTTTCAATGCCTTCGTTGTTCTACCGTACATTTTTAATGTTGGTTTTTATGACATGCTAAATTTCTGTTTGTAGTGTCTTGGGGTTTCATGTTATGTAATGTGTGAATCCATGTAAATATATATACACATATATATACACGTGTATATAAAAGTTCCTCGTTGGACGGGTCGGTATAGATCTCAGATAGCACTCTGCTGGGTCCGCGTTCGAGTCTCCGGCCGGCCAATGAAGAATTAGAGGAATTTATTTCTGGTGATAGAAATTCATTTTTCGGTATAATGTGGTTCGGATTCCACAATAAGCTGTAGGTCCCGTTGCTAGGTAACCAGTTGGTTCTTAGCCACGTAAAATAATTCTGATCCTTCGAGCCAGCCCTAGGAGAGCTGTTAATCAGCTCAGTGGTCTGGTTAAACTAAGGTAATTTAAGTTAACTTGTATATACAAACTCATTTACATGTGCAAATGAGTATCTTTTTGCAACAAGTTCGTATCTTTTCTATAAGTGTGTTACATTTTATTTATAAAGTCTAACATTCTCAGACATATAAATTTTTTTCTGTGATTAGTTAACGTCCGTATTTTTTTAGTTTCTTTTTGTTCATTCATCATCTTTTATATTATATATAAGAAATTTATGTTTACGCACCCATGCAGGATTCATTTCTCTCCATCTTAAAATTATGCGAGAAATATTTGGGTGCCTTTTTACTATTTCCGGTCTGCTTCAGGTATGTAACTTACGCTTTGTTTTTCAGTTTGTCCTCCAATTCATTTCAGTTGCATCTCTTTTAGACTTTAGATTATCTGATCGTTTGTACACCAACACCGTATGTTCTTTAGAGAAACTGTAATTCAAATGTTTTCTTAAACGCTTTCCACTCCTTTAGATTTTTAGTGAGAGCGCTTCTCTATGGGTTCGCTGTTGTAGGATAGATGCGAGTTCTGTTTACACACTCTACTTCGCAGTCTTGTAAATTGATGGTAAAATCTCTTTTATATAATTTACTTAAGTTGTAACTGATCTATCACTAAATATTCCCGTTTATAACCCTTGAAAGATTTAGTTATTCTTACACTGTTTCAGTAACTTCCAGAATTGAAAAGTTTAGATGTTTTAGCTAAAACTTCGTGAAATCTTTTTCTATTTGTGGACTATATTTTCTTAGAAATATTTCACCCTGTTTTTATTCAGATGTTTTTTTTTAGTCATTGGTTACCAGTTTTTATGGCCAAAGTTTTTCACTTTATGTAGCCTTACATAATAACAAACGTTTGTATCTTTACGTTCATTGTGCGTTTTTTCAGGTACACACGTATACTTACAGAAGTTTCCAGCCATGTAGTGTCCAAACATGACAAGGAATTCTTGATCAGTTAGCATTTTTAAAATTGTAAATCTGTCTGAATTTAAGGTTTTCATTGCTGTAGGCTCTAAAAAAACCAGATTTTTAAGTTAAGTCTTTAGATTGGCAAGTGGTTGGCCTGAAGGATTTGGGCTTAAATGAAAAATGAACGCTGGAAAAAGAAAAAAAAAGGTTTAAGAAGTCAAGTACGTTATCTTATATCTAAGACAAGTTTGGGTTTCGTTGAAAAATCTATTTTTTAAATATTATAAAAATAAAATCTAAGTGTGTTTCATATATATGATGATGCAAAAATAATTATTCTTCTGAGGTTATTAGGTGTTCGACTTTCCACTTTGTACCGCATATTTGATATGGGTTTTCACGCTTCTGAAGTTTGGAACTTCAGTGCCTTTTTTATATCATACGTTTGACCCCATAGTATGAAACGGTTGCACATGCGCGCGCACACATGCACACCTGTGTGTGTATATGTATATATATATATATATATATATATATATATATATATATATATATATATATATATATATATATATATATATATATATATATATATATATATATATATATATATATGTATACATATATCATATATATATATATATATATATATATATATATATATATTTATATATATATATATATATATATATATATACATAAAATGCGTGTGTACATAAATTTGTTTTATCCTTTCAAAAGGTGTTTCCAACATTCATTTGGATTATTCATTTTGCCCTTATTAAAGCGAGTTCTTTTTTGGCATTATCAAATGTTTGTCCCAATTCAACTAGTTACTCATAGAATTGAAGTATCATTGATAGCAGGTTTTTCATTGAGAGAGAGAGAGAGAGAGAGAGAGAGAGAGAGAGAGAGAGAGAGAGAGAGGTGCCTAAACAGAGCGAGCGGATCTTCAATCTAAACATGTATGTTCAGCTCAGTCTTGAGCATGAAGTAATTTGAAACTTTTTAAATAATCTCTTTTCCTCCTGGATTCCGGAGAGGGAAATTCGAGAATAGGGAATGAGATTCATCCACTGAAATCCTCGAGTTAAGATGATCTTCGTGATGTGTGGTGTTGAATTATCATCGTCATTTTCATTGTAATTATAGTTATTGTAAATTCTCATTTTTCAAAAACAAATACCTCAAAATATTTTCGTACATGAACAGTTGAAATTTCGATATACTGAATAGCCAAACATGAAATATTCCTTTTACTGTACCTCCATTCATATTATCTTTCTTCCATCTTGCTATCCACCCTCTCCTTACAGTTATTTCTGAGTGCCACCGCGAGGTTTGCCTCCTGTTACACCTTCCAAACCTACCCACTCTCAAATTCCTTTCCAGCGCTGAATGACCTCATAGTTCCTTGTTGGTCGAATTGGAGAGTTCTCGGCTAGCACTGTGCTAGATCTGAGTTCGAGTCTCCGGCCGGCCAATGAAGAATTAGAGGAATTTATTTCTGGTGATAGAAATTCATTTCTCGGTATAGTGTGGCTGGGATTCCGCAATAAGCTGTAGGTCCCGTTGCTAGGTAACCATTTGGTTCTTAGCCACGTAAAATAAGTCTAATCCTTCGGGCCAGCCCTAGGAGAGCTGTTAAAAAGCTCAGTGGTCTGGTCAAACTAAGGTATACTTAACTTGAATGACCTCATAGGTCCCAATGTTTGGCCTTTGGCCTAAACTCTATATTCCATTAGTTGAAAGTCAAGAAATCCGTATATTCCGAATAAGCGGAGTCTTTAAAAGACGACCATGCATCCGCCCATGAAAGCCTCGAGTGGACGGTCGCCTGAAGCGATAAAATCCTAACCGTGGCTACGACTGAAGGTTAAATGATAACACTAGGACGTACAATTAGGGACATAACGGAGCCCTTGTTGAATTATTAAGTGCCTGGTACGCTCTGATGAGTCTATTACCTGAGTTTATAGGTGTTTATGAGCCTTCTGAGAGCTCTAACATCTGGCTAATACATCCATATCCGTCCCCATGGTGCTTCCTAACCTCCCTACCCCCTCCCCTCCCCAGCGCCTTTTACTATGTGTCTGTCTGTCTGTTTGTCTCTCGTTCTCTTATGAGAGAGAGATTGGGCTGTGTACTTATTGGTCATTTTTCAGTGTCCATTCATTGCGTTCCGTCGTATTATATATATATATATATATATATATATATATATATATATATATATATATATATATATATATATATATATATATATATATATATATATATATATGCATAACAATAAAAAAGTTAAAACATTTTCTTAAGAATGCAATAAACTTTATATCTTTGAAATTATAGGAATACCTAATTCAAAACATAGATTGTTAAAAGCATTAGGTAAAAACTCATAAAGTCAACAAGTAAAATCAGATCAACCTATCAGCTTAGGGTAAAATTGTATGATGAATATGATGAAAGGAAAGAAGTCTCCCTTCATTGCATTTCATTAAGTTTATCTTAGTTTAACCAGACCACTGAGCTGATTAACAGCTCTCCTAGGGCTGGCCCGAAGGATTAGATTTATTTTACGTGGCTAAGAACCAATTGGTTACCTAGCAACGGGACCTACAGCTTCTTGTGGAATCCGAACCACATTTTAGTGAGAAATTAATTTCTATCACCTGAAATAAATTCCTCTTATTCTTCATTGGTCGGTCGGAGATTCGAACTCGCGGCCAGCAGAGTGCTAGCTGAGAACGGAACCCACACTCCCAACGAGGAACTATTGCATTTCATTGTATAGTGATTTTTTCTCTGATATGAAGTCCATAATTTCACTTGCAATGTATTTATGAAATGAAAAAAATGGTGTTAAAGTTTTATATTTAAAATTGATCGTGAAGAAATGTTAATATTTTTACATCTAACTGTTTCCTGTATAAATGCAGTGTCCCTCTACATTGAATTGTCATTAGCCAGCGTAGAGTTATTTTACAAGAGAGGTCAGTGTAAAAAACAACCCAATTCCGTTGCTTATTCAGGCCTAAAGGGAAATAAACAAACGGAATAGGGGAGAAAAAGAATGGGATCTAACCGCGAGAAAAGGAATCGACTCCCCTCTTGAAAGGAATTTGTATTTCCATGAACCGAAAATAAAAAGAGAATTTTTCTTACTTCGTCCGTAGTGTCATGCATTTTCAGTAGTTCGTGTGTATTTATAATTGTTTGTTCTTGGTGAAGAATATCTCTCTCTCTCTCTCTCTCTCTCTCTCTCTCTCTCTCTCTCAGCAGGGTATAATAAATGTAAGATTCCTTTGATTATTTTACTGCTGCTGCAACAACTGATCTTTCATATCTTATACACACACAAATATATCTGCATTAAAAGTAACATAGTAAAACTCAGTTAAAACAATTTTTTTTACAAAATTATCAAAAGCACTTAAGAATGTAATAAACTTTATATCTTTGAAATTATAGGAATACGTAATTCAAAACAGTGTTAAAAGCATTAGGTAAAAACTCACTAAGTTAACAAATGAAAATCAAGATTTAACCTAGAAATATAGGTAAAAAAAACACTGAGTTACTGTGGATATATAATAATATATATATACGGAATTTATATATATATATATATATATTACAGCTCAAGCTGTGTACTTAAGATGAAATGGGCAGATAAAGAGTATTTTCAGATGGTTTGTTTATGAAAGAATGGACGGATTAGTGAAAAGAGTGCATAATTCTGAAGAGTTAGGAAGTAGGAGAGGATGACCTAGAAATGGTTTGGTTGGTGGAGTGAAAGAGTTTTGAGATAGGAGAGTAAGTGAAAGAGTGTGGCCACTGACGCAGTGTGTTTAGGGTCCTTGACGTGCTACTGGTGAGCATTCTTTGTAGGTGTGTGAAGTTGTTTTCTTTATTTTTATTTTATTATTTTTTTTTTTTACTAAACTCCCACCTAGAAGTGCACATAGAAGGGTAACTATGGTAACTGGAGCTGATTCAGAATGTGTTAACCTTCCAGTTTTGGACGGGTTCACTTGTTCCTTGCCCTTAACGACCCAGGCTTCTATTGGGGCAGCTATCGAACTACCAGGTACGTGATACACCGCACGGTGTAGTGGGGCAGACTCATCTTGTTTCCAGGAGGAGAACTTTGGGTCCCCACGCCCTGTAGGCCAGGATGCTACCGGTTACTCCTTCATTCTACCACGTATATCGTTCATGTGCAGTCACTTTCACAAATCTCCTGTCACTTCTCGTGTATATATATATATATATATATATATATATATATATATATATATATATATATATATATATATATATATATATATATAAAATATAATATAATATACACTTGTATATATATACATATAATATATATATATATATATATATATATATATATATATATATATATATATATATATATATATATATATATATATATATATATATATATATATACATGTGTGTGTGTATATATATGTATATATATACATATACATACATATACATTCACACAATACACACCTACCTTAATCCCATTTACATCTGTAAAGTTTGCCTGATTAAAAGTAATTGAAGGAACCATTTTTTTTGTAGTATATATACATTTGCCTTCATAATCTTGAAAAATATGAAAAAAAATTGGACACCTTTTCTCCAGTATGTGATTATTCTTTGAGGAGGTAAAACCATCTTCATACCGACGCTTGTGGGGAATTGAGCCCCACGTCACGCCTGGAAGTTACTATCCCGGACTGTGATTGGCCGTTAAGAAGTCCGCCCTTGCAGTGATTGGCTGCTGCTAGCTGTCACAGCTACCAAAGCCGTAGCTTTAGTATTCCGTAGCGGTACAAAACGGTCGTCCCGAACGAAACCTGGAAAAAAAAATAAATAAAAAAAAGCTGAGGAAATATAACACCAAAAACATTTAAACGTTCAACAAGTTTTTGGTGTATATCAAGGGAGAGTCTATTAGGGAAGGGCGTTCCCTCCCTGGGTCTCCTTGGGATACCAATTCCGAAATCACTGGAGGGAATCCCCTGCTGGCCGGCGACTGCGAGCAGAGAAATTTGGTGATTTTTGGAAATCGTTTTTTCTGTGACATACTTTCGTGTTGGATGTTTCTCTTTTATTATGATTAAATGAATGGCAGTGAGCGCAAAGTATAGTTTGATGTTTGCCTCATAGAAGATGTTAAGCTTCAGAGTAGCTATATTTTTATATGCGAGTATTGATTATTTTAGCCATGTATATGTAGTGGCTTGCGTAATGTATAAAAAGTTTTTGTCGACTTTGGCACTTGTTATTGAATTTTTAATTGACATTAGGAGACTGGAATTTGAGGTAGCGCAAATTTTTGTGAAAGTTTTTTTATTAGGTATTATAATGGACACGATTAACTATAGTTTTCAGCTTACCAAAACAGCATTTTAATTCGAAATAATTGCTACAATACAATGCGGTGATTTTCAGTGACTGGTTTCTGTTTATCACTTTTCTGATTGATTCGTATCCTTCCCTCTCTCTCTCTCTCTCTCTCTCTCTCTCTCTCTCTCTCTCTCTCTCTTCCTCCTCTTCCTCCTCCTCCTCCTCCTCCTCCTCCTCCTCACTGGAGTTTTCATGCCACCGACCTTTTCTGTCCAGTAACTGAGATGTGATCTGGAATTGCGGTGAATCGTAACTAATTCTATGTGAATTAGTAGTGCATTTTAGTCAGACACTTGGCTTTAGAAATTCATTATAAATTAATCATACTCATTGCACATTACGATATATATGAAGTACTTGAAAACACTACTGTAAACCTCGGGTTGAGAAACACAGCGTCATAAAACAGTTTCATATAAGAAATTTATTTATAATTTTTAATTTGTAGAGGTTGTTTACAGACATGTTTTTCTTATGAATTTTAACATTGTTTTTCAAGCAAAGTACAAAAATCTTTTATATGCGATACATAATCTCTCTCTCTCTCTCTCTCTCTCTCTCTCTCTCTCTCTCTCTCTCTCTCTCTCTCTCTCTCATGGTTCATCAGGCATTTTCTAGGTTAGGGCGCCGAGTTCTTGTCCATCCGGCTTCCTGGAAAGATTATTAAACGCAAGACAATTTTAAGCAATAATGGAAATGCATTCTGTCAGCGTATTAAAAGGACATAATGTGTCATATCAAAGGGCCTCGGCACAAGGCCTCCGAAATTATGAGACATTTTAAGCTAACCGCGCGGAAAGCAGCGGCTAACTTAGATTGTCGTAAAAGACGCGGTTCATTGCATAACCTTTGCTCACGAATGAAGGCAGCTCTCTCTCTCTCTCTCTCTCTCTCTCTCTCTCTCTCTCTCTCTCTCTCTCTCTCTCTCTGTAGTAAGATTTGGCATTGATTATTATGTATAGTGCTATGCCCTTTCCGTTATTTGTCACAGTAAGCATTTTATTTTTGTAAATTTCTTAGCCAAAAACAAGCTTATCATTTTTGAACCAGTGATAAATTCGTATACACACACACACACATATATATATGAAACCAATAATATTAATAATGATTAATATTATAGTAGCACCATTAAATCAGTGTTGGCTGGATCACTTATGTAAAAATGGGAATGTGTTTATAAATTTTGGCTGGTCCGCTGGTATATTGGTTAGTGTTTTGGAAGGCCACTCAGATGTCGCGGGTTTGCGTCTCTCCCAGGGCGATGAAAATTCACTGGCTATGTATCATGATCTGTTACTGCTGCAGTGTTGAGGGGGTCTGCTGCGGTGGGAGGCTGAAACCAACGTTCTTTGGAAGTTTGAAGTTCAAGTCAGTGGCCCTTTGGTGTGCTTGTTCCATGTGAATGGGTTTCATCTACTGAAATAATAATAATAATAATAACAATAATAATAATAATAATAATAATAATAATAATAATTTCGTAGAATTTAATAAAGGCTTTTTGATGTTGAAAGGAAAGATTAGTTTTGTCAACTACCTTGTGATTTCTTTAATTATACAAATTAGGTGGAGAGAATGTACTACCGTATTTAGGAAAAATCAGGAATCCATTCTTTGAACGGCTATTTCAATTATACGTAATAAATTCTGCTTGGACACTGAATGGAATTTGCGTGATAAGTAAAATAGTAAAGTTTAGGTAACGAGTTTTTAAAAATCCAGTATAACTTGAAGGGTATTTGAATAAAATGATAATCTGTAAAGGTAAGATGTATTCAGTTTCATACAGAACTGATAGCCGATCAACAAGAACACGACAATAATTCATTTCTCACTTTGATAACTTTAAACGGATGACATTTTTTCCTTAATAAGTTTGTATAATTTCACTGATTTTTTTTAGAATTCACGAAGGAAGATTTTTGTGTGTGTGTGTGCGCGCGCGTGTTTTAGAGAGAGAGAGAGAGAGAGAGAGAGAGAGAGAGAGAGAGAGAGAGAGAGAGAGAGAGAATCGACAGCGCAGTATAACGCATTTACCATTTTCATTCTGAATTCTAAATCATTTGAAGTTTAACAGGCAAAAAAAAAAAAATATAACACAATAATACCTTTTAGTATTTCCCTCCACTGGTATTACTGGGTAGAGGTCCGGATTCTGCAGCACCTACTGCCATTTGTATTACCAAAACAAACAATAACATTCGCGATTCCTTTCGGGGGCAAATTGTATCTCCTTGTGATCGCAAACACACCGCTTTTGGGGGGCCGTTTTTATTAAAAAAAAAAAAAGAAGAATATCCAGCTTTAATATTTTACGTCCGTCTGTACTGAAATATTTATTTTCAAACTTTGGCTGGTTCGGATTTTACGCCCAGGTTATATTACCCCCACGAAATATAAGTGCGGAGGACATATTGCCGCGGCTGCTTCTCTTTTTTATGTTTTTCGAAATTATGCGGTCTTCATAAATAAGTGTCCGTGTAAGTTGGTCTCAACTGTTTTCGATATTTTAATGATATAGTATTGACACTTCTGGTGCATAAAAAGGCAGGCTGACTCTCTCTCTCTCTCTCTCTCTCTCTCTCTCTCTCTCTCTCTAGGCCGAGGCCGAGCTCTCAGCCGTGTCGGTAAACTGGAGGGCATGGATTCTACTTTATGTCTGGGATATTGGTTTTGCAGTTTTGTGCGATAGGTCTGTAAAATATGATGGATGTGTATCATGGACAGCGCAGCTGAATCTCTCTCTCTCTCTCTCTCTCTCTGCAGTTTTATAACTCTGAGACAAGATTTTGTTGATGCATCCCGTACCTTGCAATGTGGTTGAATTACTTTTATGTCTTTTTAACTTCTCGCGAGTAGTTTTAATCTTCTTAACGTTCCTTCAG
>NC_089754.1:51947270-51999770 GCF_040412425.1 Macrobrachium rosenbergii
AAGTGCATTGACTTGGCTAGGTAAATGAACTGGAAATTGGTTGTGAATGTTATAACCCCAAGGTTATGATGATGGTAACATTGTTATTGCTGTTGTTACATTTGTAGTGTACAACATGTGTATAAGATGTTGCTGCTAAATTTCCTGTCATTTGCACATTTGTATATTTAAGGTAGAATTTTAGCAAATGTTCTGTCAAAACCTGTGTGGACGGAAATCCTCTCTCTCTCTCTCTCTCTCTCTCTCTCTCTCTCTCTCTCTCTCTCTATTTAAGGTAGAATTTAGTAAATATTATGTCAAAACCTGCGTGGACGGAAACCCTCTCTCTCTCTCTCTCTCTCTCTCTCTCTCTCTCTTCAAGAAGACCTGTATATTTAAGGTAGAATTTAGTAAATATTATGTCAAAACCTGCGTGGACGGAAACCCCCCTCTCTCTCTCTCTCTCTCTCTCTCTCTCTCTCTCTCTCTCTCTCTCTCTCTCTCTTTAAGAAGACCCTTTTTCCTCCAGTAGCATGAGGTCTCAAAGGGAGCGTCACGCTTTATACATGTCGAAAGATCCATTGGAATGAAAATAGAAAAAGAGAAAAAAAAAGAGGAAAACGCGACTTCGTTTCTAAAGAGCTTCTTTGGGTCAAAAAGAATAATGGTTTTGCAGGATTTATGTCAAAGCCGATTCACAGTTACGTTCTGCCTCTCCGGTCCGTTTAAAACTGTTGTCGGAGAACACTTCTTTTTGCACCTTTTACCGAGAGGTCCCCCCATTTTTTTTATTTATTTTTTTTTATTTACCTATTTTCTTTTTTAACCCATCGGTTACCTCAGTG
Organism: Macrobrachium rosenbergii; assembly: GCF_040412425.1. Classification (NCBI taxonomy): domain Eukaryota; kingdom Metazoa; phylum Arthropoda; class Malacostraca; order Decapoda; family Palaemonidae; genus Macrobrachium; species Macrobrachium rosenbergii. The sequence goes on from NC_089754.1 coordinate 51,948,095, forward strand.
TCTTGCGTGTATATCTATCAGTCTATCTATCTATCTATCTATCTTTTTGCATCTTTTACCGAGAGGTCCCCCCTTTTTTATTTTATTTTTGTTATTCAACTATTTTTTTTTTTTAACTGATCGGTTACCTCAGTGTCTTGCGTGTATGTGTGTATATATATATATAATTTTATATATATACATATATATATATATATATATATATATATATATATATATATATATATATATATATATATATATATATATATATATATATATATATATATATATATATATATATACATATACTGCATGTGTATGTATGTATGTGTGCATTCATTTCCACCATATATACTTGTGTGTGTGGGTGTTTTGCTCTCTCTCTCTCTCTCTCTCTCTCTCTCTCTCTCTCTCTCTCTCTCTCTCTCTCTCTTTCCGGAGAAGGCTTTCGCCTATTTCTTACCTTTACAACCGCCCATACTTCTTCCTTTATGTCTCGATGTCTCTGCATCATTTTTGCCCTAAGCGCCTTGTCTTTCATTTCCTCTCAGCGATTTACGTTCCAAGATGACATTTTTGGTTCCTGCTGGGTACAAACGGTCTTTACTCTTCCGGTAGGATATGGTACATTTTTTCCTCTCTTCGCCTCTGAAGGACAGCAGGGCTTAGGGTTTTTATTTTCGCCTCTTTGTGCCAAGTGAAGGAATAAGCGTGGTAGTTCGAATAGTTCCTTCCTTCATCCTTGCTTAGCATATTGCTTTTCCCTCGAACTCTGCCTGTTGGTTTCGGATAGGTTCCTCACCCTTTTCTTACAGCTTGTTATTGTCCTCTCACTCCCACGCCTTTTGCTTCGAATGTCACCCCCCCCCTTCTTTCTCTTCATCTTATACTGCCTTTTCACGCCCTCCTCTTCATGCCTCTAAATCCATTTTAGCTTCGAACAGTTCTACACCTCTTCCCTCATCTATGCCTTATTACGGTCTGCACACTTCATACCCGTAGTTTTAGTTAGTTCACTCTTCTTCTTTTCCCTACAGCTCATTGTTCTCTTTCCACTCAACCCTTTAGCTTTAAATTAGCATCCTTTCTCCACTTCTTGCAAGTTTGGGCTAGTTCCGTTTTCTCCTCTCAAGAGCTCATCACTAGTTTTCCAATCACTTTCCTTCAGCCTCGACTTGTTTCCTCATCTACCCTAACCTCGCGTCCCGGAAGTCTGGTTGAGAAATTAATGTTTGGTCTTCTCATGTATGTGCCTCGTAATGCCCTTGTGGAATAGTTCCTGAATGTGTTGTTTTTATTATTATTTGCGTGACATCTAGAAACATTTTTTGTTTTGGCGCTCAAGTTACCCCAGCCGTAGAACATGAGTTTATTTGTTACAGGTTTTTTAGCGTTTGTTTGTCTCTCGGTTAGAGATGTTTGATTCCCATGATCATCTTCTAACTTCTTGGAAAGCAAAGTTTCTAACTTGTTATTAGTTGCTACATTAGTGTAAGGGAAAAAGGGCAAGGAGTGGATAGTTACCGACAACTTAGCTGTTAATTGTTAATTTTCTCGATTCTCGTCTGTTCCTTCGGTAAAAAGCCGTAGTGCTGTAAAAAGGTCTACAAACTGTAATTCCAGTCACGCATAGAAAATCATGGATAGCCCATGATTTTGTATTTATTTATTTATTTATTTATTTTTTTGCTATCCCTAATCGGCGTATCTTACAGAAACGTTGAGGCGCAAACTTGTTCGTATATAAAGGTAAACGAGACGCTTATCATTGGAAAATTAATGCCATTGGTTTTAGTTTTATTTAAATCTGAGGCATTTCCAGAGAATGCGTTTGATCTCAAAAGCCTGTCGTTCCCTACGACTTCTGGGGAACCATGATCATGAAACGGGGCGCAGATTTTTTTTTTTCCCCTCTCTTTTAAGAAAACGGTTTGTGTTGGCTTAATTTTATGGTACGGCTGGAGCTAGCAGTCTTTCAACGCTAATTTTATGATGATTGAATTTACGGTTATAACTCCCAGCCCTGCTTTCAGGAATGGCCCTAAATACGCAACAACGCCTCGCCAGCGAAACCCACGAATCTCGTCGTGATTTCGAACGCATAATTTTTGCCAAGAAAAATTCCCAGGTGTCATTTTCATGGACCGTAAATGATTGGCTAATTTTTATATATATTACCTGTCCTTAGGATTGTTTTTGCCAATACAGTTTGGAGTGTATGAAAATGTTCAGTTTTATTTTAAACGCAATAAAATGAGTTCATGACTCTAGGCCTGATGGTAAAAGCTCAAAATGCAATAGACAGATTTCTGGAATAAAAGGCGAAGTAGAACACGGAAGTAGGGAGAGAATTACGAAGCTCGTTAAGTGAAAAGAGAGAAAAAAAAAAAAGGGCACGGAACCAAGCAATCTGGGGATTACTGGGGATTACCGATTTCAGCGGGTTGTAAAATTCCACAAATAAGATGTGTATAAAATAGAACATTTGACGTTTGCCATTCATTGCATCTTCAGTGTTTATTTCATCGTCTTCATTTTCTATGTGAATGTCGCCGAATATCGGGACAGGAGTAGAATTTTCATATAATGTTATCGGAAGACATATTTTTTTCAGTACGTACAAAATAAATTGTGGAAATTAAAGGCAGTGGGTGGTAGATTTTGGTCCGAATCTATATTTTGCTAGTTACTTCGTTTATCGCATTTATTTGCTAGTTACTGCGTTTGTCACATTTACTGCATTTATCACACATTCATTTTTACCGGGCCATTATGTATACATATAAATGGTGTGACTAGTGACAATTACTCGCTTTTACTGTGTTCAGTGGTCTGTTTGATTATAATTATTTCTCTCTCTCTCTCTCTCTCTCTCTCTCTCTCTCTCTCTCTCTCTCTCTCTCTCTCTCTCTCTCTCTCTCTCTCTCGTCCTAACATCCTAAATCAGCATTTATACCGTGTATCACGTTGGGGCGTTTTGAAGGTTAGAAAGAAGAAGAATATTGATCAACACCTTCGCAAATTTCGGCTATGTGTCAGGAAACCTTGATGTCTCTTCCTGTCCTCTCACTCGTCATCCCCTTCCATTCTACCCGGACAAGAAAAGAGAGAGAAATCAAATTAGAGAGCCGAACGATGGAGAGACTGAGAGAGAGAGGTGAAGTGTGAGAGGAGGAGGAGGAGGAGGAAGGAAGGAAGGAGAAGAAGCAAAAAAAAAAAGGGGGAAAATCATTAAAAACTCGAAAATATGAATGATTGCCGGAGTCATTTCCGTTCAATTTAGTGCATCTGGTCCCATTTCCACATTTCTCACACTCGTATATCAGGACCGGGGGATGATTTCTTGTTGGAACAGAGGGTCCCATTAATACGGATAAAATATTACTGGGCGGTAATGGTGGATGCGTGGGGGGACAGTTTTCCATTTCATTAGATACAGCCCAATGGATTTTTAGCAGCCACCGCTGTTCTTTGGACGGCCGAAAAAAATGGGGTGTGGGGGTGTGTGTGTGTGTGTGTGTGTGTGTGGTGTGTGGATGGCGGGTGGATATTGAGAAACTCGTTTCTCTCTCTCTCTCTCTCTCTCTCTCTCTCTCTCTCTCTCTCTCTCATGATTTTATAACTTTGCAACTTTTATGTCGTTTAACGAGTGTTAACTAGAGATGATGACGATGTTATTATTATTATTATTATTATTATTATTATTATTATTATTATTATGTATCGAGATTTTATAACCATGTATCTTTTATACCTAATATCAAGTAGAATTTTAAAGTTGTGCATACTGTAGTTATTGTTTTTAAAAGTCTCTCTCTCTCTCTCTCTCTCTCTCTCTCTCTCTCTCTCTCTCTCTCTCTCTCTCTCTCTCTCTCTAAGCACTGCTCAGCTCAGACAGTTATTGTTTATTACTCATCTGTTCCTCACTCTTCCAGCCTTCTCGAATTCTCTCCCATAATCTTTGCTGTCTCACATTTTAATTTTTTTGTTCAAGTTTTCGCGAATTTGTGGGATCCTGGAAAGAATTTATGGATTTTCACGGCCGGATTATTTTAGGGAGGACTTGACGATGACATCATTGCCCCCAAATGGACTTAATTTTAAATTCACAACCGGTTTCTTTGTCTTTTTAACTTTTTTATTTTATTTGATTTTTTTAGTAATTACTGAAAATTTTACAGGGAGATGGTATTTGCTTGCTTATAGATATATTTGATAGCATTTATTAATAAGTTTTTTGCTATATAAGAAAGTAATTAGAGAAACATTGACATGATTGTATTTGCTTGCTTGTAGACATATTTACTCCTATTTATTAATAAGTTTTTTTGCTGTATAAGAAAGTAATCACAGAAACGTTTACATTGAGATGGTATTTCCTTGCTTGTAGACATATATAATCCTATTTATTAATAAGTGTTTTTGCTATATAAGAAAGTAATTACAGAAACGTTGACATGAGATGGTATTTGCTTGGTTGTAGACATATATAATCCTATTTATTAATAAGTGTATTTGCTATATAAGAAAGTAATTACAGAAACGTTTATATGAGATGGTATGGCTTGCTTGTAGACGTATTTACCCTTATTTATTAATGTGTTTTTTTGCAATGTAAGAATGTAATTACGTTCACTTTAACGTTGAAACATTGGGAGAAGTATTAGAAATATTTAGCGTCGTCGTCATACACTCCATTAGCTGCTTAATTTTCAGATTTTATTTTTATGTGATCCCAGAAATGTCTTCCATATACATTAGGTGTGTGAGTAAATTGCCGCTATCAGATTACTGTACATAGTGAAAACTTGGTTTCATTAATATTACATTCATTCAGGTTTCTCGAACTTTTACGTATATATATATATATATATATTGTCTTATATGTATATATATATATATATGTATAACTATATCACGAAAATATGGAATGTATAACTGAATCACGAAAATATATAATATAAAATAAAGACAAAACCCATGAAGTAAAGAGGAAACAATGGATTATTGCAAGGCCTTTCGACTTCTTGTCTTTTAAATACACGTATATATTTGCTTTATATATATATGTATTATATATGTATATATATTTATATATTATACATATATGTATATTTATATATACAGTATGTGTGTGTATATATATATATTTATATATATATATATATATATATATATATATATATATATATATATATATATATATATATATATATATATATATATATATATATATATATATATATATATATATACTTTTTGGAACCTTCACCCTTTGGGCATTTTTCATGTGGCTGAGTTTCTTTACGACAACAGGGGCTGAATGCTGAACAAATATAACAACCCCATAATATTATTCGTTGTTGACACAAATTTCGGTTCGTTTGAATCAGGTTCTCTCTCTCTCTCTCTCTCTCTCTCTCTCTCTCTCTCTCTCTCTCTCACCTTTTTACCATATTAGGATGTTTCTTTCCCCACTTTTTCTCTCTCTCATTTGAGCCTCTTTTTCTCTTAATACCATAAAATGTTGGTATTGATTCAGATTCTGGGAAATGCTGTATAACAATTTCAGTTGTAATACGTACCACGTTGTGCCCCCTACATATTTTGGTAATTACAGTTTTCCATTGGAGTCTGCCTTCTTTTGTTTTTATTTATTTTTTTGAGGGAGTGCTGTGCGTTTTAATGATAGGACATAACTTGCAGATGGCGTGACGCAAGTTAGTCTCTGCTTACCTTATTCTATATTTTGTTAAGCACGAATATTTTTCAGAATTAGTATATATATTAACTCACCTGCACATTGAGGCTGGGAGAGAGATTACCTGTACCTAATATTGTCTTCTTATTGATTTGAATCGATGTAAAACTACAAATCTATTTGAGTGTATGTAATGAAATACTTCGAAAATAAGAGAAATATTTTGTTTTATTTTGATGACAATATTTACATAAAATATACTATATTCAGATTTATTGAATAAGCTGTCTTCCGGATAAGCCGTGGAAAAAAAAAGAATAAGTTGTGAATTGGTAAGGAATATCTTAGCAAAATCCTTAGGTGCTTTTCAAGGTGTTTTCGTTCTCACCGAATCGCCCTCACTGGAAAATAGGATTGTATTGTGGCAAAAGAAAATGTATATGCGTGTATCCTTTGCGATTTTATTGCGCGACTGAGATTGAAACGAAGTGCTGCTGATAATAGCTTGAATTTTTCGTGTCCCAGCTGACTCTGTTTGGGTCGTTTCGTTACAAATCGTTTTGGGAGTGTCGTTTCCCCCCCTTTTTTTTTTCTTTTTGGCAAGCGGTTCCTTTTGTGAAATTTGCACGGGCCATTACTTTAAGAGGGGGAATTATTTATTTGTCAGATACGTATTGCCAAAAATCGTCTGGAAGAGAAATTATGCAAATTTGTCCATTCGAGTTTGGTAACTTGGAATTGAAACGACAGTTGTCATCGTTTTCAAAAGTAAGGTATGCTGTGAATGGATCAGGCCTGCATGGAGTAATTTATTTCATTTAGGGCACTGTTAAAATTAATTTTTTACCACATATTAATATATGGGGTTTTGCTTTAATTGTTGATACAATTAACGTGATTAATTGTGAATACTGTGTACCCTCTCCTTTACCACTATTTCCAGAATCACTATTAGTTTGTTTGTTACCCCACACCCCGAGTCGTCTCTCTCTCTCTCTCTGTCTCTGTCTCTCTCTCTCTCTCTCTCTCTCTCTCTCTCTCTCCCTGAGTCTTGTTCGGGAACTTGAGGTTTTAGGCGTTTGTTCAACAGATCGATGTTAATAATGTAAACCTAACTTTACGCTAACTGAACTCAAACTTAATTTCGGTCTCTTACTTGACTGAAGGCGGTACTCTGTTTATCCCCCCCCCTTTTCCAGCCTAATCCACTCCCTCTTCTTTCACATGGAGATAATACAATTTGCATTAAAGGATCTCCATTTGATTAACTGTTGTATACTGTGAGTGTTTGTGTGCGTGTGCGTGTCTGTTTTCGGATGGAATATTGTTGTGGGGGAATGTGAGCCTTGGGAAGTTTACTTGAATTTATGGTCATAGATTCTCAAGGGTTGTGTATATGTATGTAAATGTATAAGAATGAATACCTGTATTTATACCTTTGCATGAAATGCGTGAAACTCTAATTAGTGTGTACATTATTTGTACACATTAAAAATCTCATATCCTCTTTAGTATTGTGTACGTACACTCGCATCGATATTTGTATTGTAAGCCGAAAGACGATTAAAACAATATACTGGACAAGGAAACGAATAAAACAATCCAAATACGAAATTTGCAGGGAAGCAAATGTGGCAAAATGAGGGGTCCTTGTATGTTGGAGGGAGTGAACTTATTTTTGGCACAAATGTAGCCCGCCTATCAAGTGGGATTTTTGTCTTAAAATAGATTTGCTTCAGCCATGAATTCATGCATGCGTTTGCCCTTGGGCTTCAATGCTATTGATTTGGGTGTCCTTAAAAAGAAAGTGACCCGGTCTTCCTACAGGTTAGGAAAAAGGACTGAGGATATCCTCACGAATATATATATATATATATATATATATATATATATATATATATATATATATATATATATATGTGTGGTGTGTATATATATATATATTTATTTATTTATATGTATGTGTGTATGTGTATGTATGTATGTATGTATGTATGTATGTATGTATGTATGTATGTATGTATGAATGTATGTTAGTCTTATCGCATGACTTTGAAAATTTGCAAATATTTTATATACTCTATATATACAGCATATATATATATATATATATATATATATATATATATATATATATATATATATATATATATATATATATATATAATATATTAAGTATGTATATATCTAATATATATACTGCATATATACACAAAAACACACACACACACACACACACACATATATATATATATATATATATATATATATATATATATATATATATATATATATATATATATATATATATATATATATATAACCTGACGCAATTCCTTTCAGGAAAAAAAGAGCACAGCAAAAAACCGTATACACATTTACTGATGTGTGTGTGTGACACATGCACATCCGTGCGCATGATCTGTAATGTTTATTTTGAGAGGAGAAAAGAGAGAGGATATCAAATTTCAGACATTGCCAGTTTCGTGAGCCATCAGGCCTTATCACGCCATTTCCATCATCATTCTTGCTATGTGTTCTCTGTAAACATTTTGATTCTCAGTTGCAGATGATATAATGGGAAGATAGCCACTCTGTGTTATGAATATTATTTGTAAGTGTGCAGTAATTCCGGGTTATTTCCTGTATGTTATAATTACATGTAATTGGCTCTAATAATAGTAAGCATTTATGAAATGGTTCCTGAAGATGGATATGTAAGCCTTTATCATGCGATATTAATTATTTTTTTTTGGCTGTGTAAATAATAAATTTTCCTTGATATATTTTCTGCTGGATGCCTAATTACTCTTTCCTTAACTTATTTGACTTTTAATCTGTCCCGTGTTATCAAGATTATGTTAAATTTCCTTCATTATTTTTGTACTGAAATAACTTCATGGATGCTTTTCAGAAATATAGTTTATGCATTTTATTATTGTTATATGAGGCGTAAATGAAATGTTAAGATTAGGTACCTTCGTTTATGGAGCTGATTATTTAAATAGAAAACCGAAAAAAATTGGGATAGATAAAAAAAATTACTAAGACATTTTACCATTCGTATTGTGTGTGTGGAGTGTTTTCTGTTTCGCGCCCCCCCCCCCCATTTCCTTTATTTCCGTTTAATTTATTATTCTCCTGGGTAGAAGGTCGTGTATTACTAATACTTCGAACTTAGTTTTCCATTTAAACCTTTTGAAAGGATTTAAAACCTTTTGAAAGGATTTAAAAGATTTTGAAAGGATTTAAAAGCTTTTGACGTGTTTTCTATTTAATGTTTTTTTTATTTTATTTTTTTCTAAAGAAGGATGGCTACACTTATTATGAAATCGTTTACACAGTATCTTAAAGTATGGCCAGATACTTGTGTCATCGTTAAGGAGAATCTTTCATACCCACAGTTGTTCGTGTACCAGGCTCTAGTATACATACTGTCACATTCATTTAGGGATCTTAGCTAGATAGTGACCCCCGCGGGTTTTTAACCCGGTATGTATCCACCTTTGCGGCGTGTTCAGCACAAGCCCCTTGGGGATGACCGTAAAAATATAAACAAGAGACTGTAAATATTATAAAGATAATGACCCCCAAGAAATTTCAGTCCTAGATAGCTACCCTCGAAACTTTGTTGGGGGTCACTATCTAGGAAAGATCAATATTTAGTGGAAATCAACATGCTTTAGGTCCCTGTCTGTTAAATTAAGGTTTTCGCCAATTCGTATGATATTCCATTCTTCAAGATGTTGGGGAATTTCTTCCCCAGTTTATCAGTTCTTGTTATTACTGAGCCAGGGTTAGTAATAAGGCCTTGAATGACAGTTTTTTCTTGTTGGGCTATTAATTCTCCGAATGTTAGTGCATTTGTTGAAGAAATAACAGGAAAGTTAGACAAGTTTTAAGGATTTGAAAATAAAAATAAAATATACATTTCCATCAATCCTGACGCACGCTTTGCAGTTGTTTTTGTTATTAAAGAACACTCCCTTCCAAAGAAATGGTTTCTTCTTTTATCTGAACTCTTGAGTATTTTATATTCCACGTGTAATACATCCAGTGTGGCTGTGCATTGTAGAAGTTTGATCTCTGATGGAAAAATCATTTTACATGTTCCATTCTCTCTCTCTCTCTCTCTCTCTCTCTCTCTCTCTCTCTCTCTCTCTCTCTCTCTCTCTCTCCACATAAATTGTTAACATAGAAAGGTACATGGTTTGGAAATTTATTTTTGCTTCCTTTCAGATTTATGACTAACAATTTTATGCTAAGCCAAAATAAGTAGTCAAAGAGATAAATTTGTGTATGAGAGTGATAGGTTAATTTCATGACATTCCCTCTGGTATTAGATTTTAATTTCCTATTTTCAATAGATTTTTAAAGATAGTATAAAGCAAAAATTAAATATAGCTTAGATATCGTTAAGATCTGAGATCTCGTCCATTAGCGTAGAAAGTAAACGAATGAAATGCAAAACTTTACCAAAAGGTTCCATTAAAAGCAGATTTTGCTGAGAAAACCTGGTTCCCAAACAGAACGAAAGAGGTTATTTTTGTTAAGAACTTTCTTTAAAATTGAGCATAATTTAAAGTCTTCTTCTCCGTAGTAAGGACAGCGATTCCTTAATTCTTCCAAACTCGGATACTTGACAGGATTTTTATCAGTCGAGAGGGGCCGTTATTTCCCTCTCTGTTCCAGATTTCCAGGATCCATTGGAGCAATAAACAGTATCTTTTTACAGCATTTTGCAGAATATATGGTGCTTTGTCTCAAATCGTTTTGGGAAAGTTGAACATGGTCCAGAGAGCAGTTCATTATATTGGCGGTCCATCCAAATCTGTAATGTTAGAAATACCATTATTTGACCAGTGACGCAACTTTATTATCGGCAAATTTGGTTTCATGTTGTTTTGACAACATGAATCAAGAATTACGTTTAAACTTAATTTTGGATTTAATGAAACATTCTGGAATTATGAGAATCATCAATGAACAATCTGTAATATTTTGGATATAGTCCTGTTCCATTTTAATTTCTGGTAAGTAGGAGAGAGCATTGTTTGTAGAATCTTTTAGTGTTTCTGTTTTTGACATCAAATCGGTTTGCATATGAATGTTACATAATTATACTGTGACCGGAAATTATAAATGAATATCCACAGTTAAGTGTATAATAAATACTGTAATTAGAAAAAATACAGTGTAACAATACAATGATAGCAGAACTGCTGTTTCTAAGATGTTCAGTTATGATGAGTATAATGTTAATATTTCCAGTGTTGTAGGAGTTTTTGGAAGATACAATACCATTGAACCCAGTACATCCTCAGGTCCCAGAAACCTCCGAGCGGCTGCGTTTACCGAATTATTATTAAGTTGTTCATATTTGTTGGGTTCCTGAGTATTTGGGAAATGAACAAGCAGATCTTACCGTCTGCTTGAGGACGGGGCAGTCCTTGTATAAGCGACATGTCTAAAGACAATTTTAGTGATTTTAGTAGCCTGATGGGCGAGTAACTCAGAGGTCTACACCAGGCTTTTCAACCATTCCAAGTCAACAGCTTTACAAATGAGCTGCTGCACTAGGCAAGCGCCCATGTTGTTGTATATTCCCGGTTAAACTCAAGTAGCAACAACAAGAAGTAGATTTTAAATAGTTAAAGAGAACTGTGGTGATAGGTGGATAGTGAATCATGAGAGAGGAATAGACAAAATTGGGGGTAAAGTAATTGGGAGAATATAGTAATATATATATATATATATATATATATATATATATATATATATATATATATATATATATATATATAAATATATATTAAAAAGATAACTACGTTCTCCAAGTTTCTCTATTTCCCATTTTATTATGATTCCTCAACGTATGCTTACATGCATGCATATAGGTGCTGGTAGGCATTGCTGAATGTTGATTTATAGTCGCCTTATTTGTGCTTAATGTTATATCTGATGTTATTCTGATGTTTTTTCCGACGTTATTCTGATGTAAAACAGGAAATCTGGCAAGCAAGTTCAGTGATTAAAACGGACATATATACCTTTTAAAATGTACTCAGACTTTTTATTTGAATAGGTACCGAGGTACTATGTTCTCTTTATTTTTTTCCTCTTTGTAATGATGAAAAATTCACTTTTGTAATGCACTTCAAAAGCTAGAAGTACACATGTTTATGAGAGGCATACGGAATACGTGTTTAATGTCTGCGTTTGTTAAAATACTTCATTTTTGTCCTCTCTCTCTCTCTCTCTCTCTCTCTCTCTCTCTCTCTCTCTCTCTCTCTCTCTCTCTCTCTCTCTCTCTCTTTGCTTCTTTTCCCTCTCTCCACCACCGCTGCTGCTCCCCTCGTGCTCTGCAGTTCCCCACCTCCTCGCTTTGGTCTCCTCTTTGATAGGTAAACTTGCTACCCCTTTTCCCTACTTTATGCGTCCATTTGCCGTGTCTTTCTTCCCCGGCCTTTCTCTTTGCTTTTAGCTTTTATGTCTTCGTCTTGTTAGATTTTATTTTCATTGAATGCAGCTCAGGGAAATATTGCACCGTTTCTCACGCACCATATGCTGCGTTGCATTTTCTACAGCTTTATTCATAACTCCTCTCTCTCTCTCTCTCTCTCTCTCTCTCTCTCTCTCTCTCTCTCTCTCTCTCTCTCTCTCTCTCTCTGCTGCTGCAGGCTTCGAGCTGCTGCGTAACTTTTATTCTCATATTTGTTCGCATTGATAATATTGGAGAATTTTATTTTCCTACCGCCAGTAGCGTACGTTTTCCTTATTTTGTTCGTGTGTCTGGTTTTACAGTATTTTGGAGAACATATGTTTTTTCAAATCGTTTTGGGAAGGTTGTACATGGTTCAGAGAGCATCCCACTATACTGGTGGTCCTTATTTAAGCCTGTAATAATAGAAATATCATTATTTGGGCAGTGGCGGAACTTAGCGAAGATCGCCAAATTTGCTGTCATGTTCCTTATGCCAACATGTCTCAAGAATTACATATAAAGATAATTTTGGATATGAAACGCTCTGGGAATGTCACTGTCATCAATGAACAATCTGTAATACTTTGGGAGCACTGTTCTTTTCTTCCTGACTGACAGTACTGCCCCCCCTCTCTCCCTCCTAATCATATCATTCTCTGGGAGATCAGTATTCATTTCACTAGACGACCGTCCATATACACAATTTTAAATTAATTTTTAAAGATCTTTTGTTGTTATCCCACCAATCTCTCTTCATCTCTCTGTATTTATCTCTCGTTTCTGAACTCTCTCTCTCTCTCAGATCTCTCTCTCTCTTTCTCATCATTTTCCCAGACACACACACTATCACTATATAATGAAATTTTTACACACACACACATATATACACAAATTCAACATGAAACATTCCAGGAAGGTATAAATTCTCCACTTTTTTTTATTTCTATCGCATTTTCCTTGAAATATTATTCAGATCGAGATCGGTTCTCCCGACATTATGTATTATTTCCTGATTACCTTGTTAATCAAAGCACACGTCTCAGCGTGCCAGCGCTGATGAGAATCGTCACTAACGAATGTCATTTCGCATATTTCTTTGTTTTGCTCATTTTATGCAAGTGGCTGATTTCCCGAGGGGGCAATATTTTCAGATGCTTTAATTAGTTCTAGAAAGTTTCGGCGCAAATATATCTGAGGCACTTTTAAAAACGGTGAGAAGGATACTTAGGGAGAGTCTCGGTTGAATGTTTTAGGTGTTGTTATGTTTTGTTTTCTTTTGTTTTTGTTTTTCATATTTTTTCCTTTCTTTTTTTTGCGATATTATCATCGAGGGGTTAAAAGATGAATTAAAGATCAATTCTTTGAGTCTTTGTAATCATTATATTTCTCCGTATCATAACCTAAAGTTCGAATGAAAAATTTCCTTTTCCATTGATAATCGTAATAATACTTTTATGATAAGGAAACGCATGTAAATTTCCGGATTTTTTTTTTTTTTCACTTTTCTTTGTAGAGAAATGCAAAAATTTTGCAGAGAAATGCAAATTTAAATTTTTTATGTTCGCCTTCTTTTTCTGAGAGATTTAATCGTGAGAGAAATAATTCTGTTCTTTTTCGTGTTGCTCTATAACCAGTGCACAGACACGCATTATGCAAGCATTTGATTTTACAAGCATTCTTTTAGGTGCAATGAAGCGAAACTAAGAGATTCATATCAATGTAACAAGAATATCAGTTTTCAGAATTTATAAGTATACATTGGCAATCTTAACAATATCATCATCGACAGCTCACCAGAAATAATAGTAATAATAATAATAATAATAATAATAATAATAATAATAATAATAATAATATTAATAATAATGAGACAGAATACAATCCAGAACCCCCCCAGAATACCACCCAGTCGAATAGGATGACTGAGATAAACAAAAAACAGTAAGAAAAATAATAATAATAATAATAATAATAATAATAATAATAATAATAATAATAATAATAATAGAAAAATGTATCATCAAGATTTCAAAATTTATTGTGATATACAGTGTAGTATGGAATAACGGTTACCCTCGTTTCAACAGTACAACAATAAAGATGACACCAATTTGAGAAATTTATAACAGTGATAAAAGAATAACGTTTCCTTAATAAATGGGAAGCAATTCTTTCGAGAGTTGTGCTGGTGGCTTGCAACTAACTGCAACTGTTAATATATATGTATATATATATATATATATATATATATTGTGTGTTTGTGTTTATATATATATATATATATATATATATATATATATATATATATATATATATATATATATATATATATATATATATATATACTGTACATAATATAACGTATGCACACATATGCATATGCATATACATCATTTATTTATATATATATTTATATATATATATATATATATATATATATATATATATATATATATATATATATATATATATATATATATATATATATATATATATATATATACATATATACATATATATATGTGTGTGTGTGTGTGTGTGCGTGTTTACATTTCTGACTCACATCTGGATTGAACCCAGGTCTTTCAATTGAAAGGCAACGGTTCAATCCCGATGTGAGTCAGAAATCTATTACTGTTCCACACGTGATTTTTATGTTGATTGCTTTGATATATATATATATATATATATATATATATATATATATATATATATATATATATATATATATATATATATATATATATATATATATATATATATATATATATATATATATATATATATATATATATATATATATATATATATATATATATATATGACTGACTTGTGCTAGTGTCGTCATTGTTACGGAATCATAATGATCTGATGCTGGACATTACTTTAGAACTTGCTTTATGCATCGTTATCAGATGCGTAACATATTTACAATTGAACAGACTGAGAGACTTACTTGCTTGTTTTTGGATTCTGGAGAGCGAGGAAATTCGTTTCGTGTGTTGACGCGATCGTCTCCAGCGATATTCTGCGGATTTTATTTTGATATTGGTTCCGTATTAGCCATTCCATTTGCATCCTCACCTTCGGCTCCGAGAGAGAAGTTTTCTCGTTATTCAAGTCCGAGAATGATCCAACTTTCTCCCCAGTGTCCATAACCCTTCCCTGAACTCCTATCACGCCCCTCCGAAGTCCCCTCACTAAAACCCCTCATTCTTCTCGCCTCTGTTATCGCACTTCTGCCAGTCCTCCCCTCGCTTCAGCCAGTCAGGCAGCCACCTTTGCAGTGAGACTAAGACACACTCTCTCTCTCTCTCTCTCTCTCTCTCTCTCTCTCTCTCTCTCTCTCACACACACACACACAAAAACATTTGTATTTACACATATACACAAAAACATTTGTATATATTCTATATATATATATGTATGTATGTATGTATGTATGTATGCATACATACACATATATGTGTGTGTGTGTACGGGTACTTATGTGTAAAACGACCGTAATGCATACTACGCAGAAAAAGCTGGCGATAGATTTAATACCAATAAATACAGACGTGTTTTGAATGTCCGGTAAAGAGGTAACTTGCTGGGACTAATTCAAAGTTATGATGAACGTAAAACGTTTTTTAGAATAGGTAGAGTGACTAGTTTGGTACAAAAGTGGGCCTGGAACCGGGGTACGATAATATGTCTCCATTGTTGTGCAATGTCAGTATGGGTGGAGTAATCTGAGAAATTTGAAAAAAAGGACAGTAAATGAAAGTGCAGATTTTGGGATGAGAAAATAAGTTGCAAATGAAGTGGAATGATTGACGTTTGGAGAGAATGAACGCTGAGAGAAAATTTGAGCCACAATAAGATCACGAGGATTACGTGGCACAGTGTATGAATGTTGATATTGTCGCAGGAAGGATAGAAGCAATATCTTTTTCAAGTATTTAGAAGTAAATATAACAGATACTAGTAAGTTGATAAAAAAAAAAAAGACATCAGTGGAGGGTAATGGTTGTTGAGCCAGCTCTCCTTTATGGAACTGTAATGTGGATGTTGATTGCAGGTGCAGGGAGCTACGGTTAAGCTGTTGAGATGAATAGTTTGAGCAGTATTTGCAGTATAAGGGGAACTGAATAGGCGAGAAATGTGGATATAAGTTAAAAGGTAAAGAGTTTACAAATAGGAGCAAGAATGAGATGGTTTGATCAAATGGAAAGAAGCATGATAGTGAGGTGGGAAGGGTGTATACTTCTGAAGAGTTAGGAAGGAGGAATATGCTTGAAGAATTTTCGCGATGGAAGGGCCTCAACGTCTAGGAAGCGATTGCAAGCAAGATGTTAGCGATAGATGCATTGTGTGCTGGGGTTTTGACGTGTTGTTGATGAGCCTTTTGTGTATTTTGTCGTTATGGCTAATGTAGAAGTTTTTTTGCACAGGAAATATCCCCTGGTAGATGGAACATCAAAATGCTGAAAAAGTAATGTTATGCATGTGTTAAGTATACCTTAGTTTAACCAGACCACTGAGCTGATTAACAGCTCTCCTAGGGCTGGCCAGAAGGATTAGACTTATTTGACGTGCTATACTGTATATATATATGTATATATATATATATATATATATATATATATATATATATATATATATATATATATATATATATATATATATATATATATATATATATATATATTTTTTTGTGTCCCTTCATTGTTTTAATAATAGTTTCAGTTTCCCTTCTCCTAGACAATGGAGTTCACACACCCTTGGTTTCTGCTGGATGTTTTATGGTCATTCCTAGCTGGAAAACTTGGGCTTATCGTCACCTAAGAACATAATTTTTCATTTCTGGACCCCTCCTTTCTCTCCTCTCTGGGAGCCAGCATGACGTAAGCGTTCTTCTCCTCCTCCTCCTTCATTGAGAGATCTTCGGTTTAAGAAGAAAAGCGGTAGACGAATTTATTTTTTTTTTTTTAAAGTCGGAGATTTTCTTTCTCTGATATTTTCCCCTCAACTCAGTTATCACTTTTGGGATCATTCTTCTCAACTTTATATCGGCTTTCTGTTGGTCTTGTAATTGCTTTATCCTGCATGTTGTTGTCTTTTTCACATCTATTCCTGTATCCTTTTTCTTTTTTTTTTTTTCCTAAGTTTGCCCTGCATTTTTGCTCCCTTCCTAGCCATCAGTTTTGTATGTATTTTGATTGTACTTCTCTCCCCTTTTTCACACGTTGCATCGCCCTTTTATTCTTTTATTTACCCGTCATCTTTCTTTTCATCTGCTTTTTGCTTCGTTTGTGTTTTTTATGCTGAGTTATTAAGTAGGTCTTGTTTTTCAGTGATTGACTTATAGTCTTATTTACAATGAATATTAAGGTAAAATTTTATATTTTGTTATTAGATGGATATATCTTGTCTTTGTCATATCTTGATGTTTTAGAAGTCTTAGTTTGTTTAGTTCTCTCTCTCTCTCTCTCTCTCTCTCTCTCTCTCTCTCTCTCTCTCTCTCTCTCTGAAATTCTCTCTCTACCAGACAGGTCCACTTAGATTATAAAAACTACTCTGAAATTCTGTTACTACTTACCAGTTCACAGGTCCACTTAGAATCATAAAAATCTCTCTCTCTCTCTCTCTCTCTCTCTCTCTCTCTCTCTCTCTCTCTCTCTCTCTCTCTACTTACCAGTTCCAGTTCCACTTAGAATATAAACTCTCTCTCTCTCTCTCTCTGAAATTCTGTTACTACTTACCAGTTCACAGGTCCACTTAGAATATAAACTCTCTCTCTCTCTCTCTCTCTCTCTCTCTCTCTCTCTGAAATTCTGTTACTACTTACCAGTTCTCTGGTCTACTTAGAATATAAAAATCTCTCTCTCTCTCTCTCTCTCTCTCTCTCTCTCTCTCTCTCTCTCTCTCTCTCTCTCTCTCTGTATCGTCATGTGTCCTTTATCCCTACTTCGTACTTTCACTTTCCCCTCTGTTCCCCTCGTCTCTCTTGTCACCGGCTAGATATTTTCTTCTATATATTCCTGAATCCGTGTTATTTTACGCCTAGGTTTTGCCCATTTTTCCCTCTTTCGTTTGTTTGTTTAACTTTTTTCATTTATGTCTTTAACTTTTTTTACATTTGGATTATCGATTTTTCTTTATTTTTTTAGTCAGTTGTTACTTTGATCCTAGTCATCTGGCGCTTTTTCATAGTAATGCCTATCGTATTTACGTATCGGAATAATTGTAAATTTATCTTTATTTTATTTTATTGTTAGTGAATCTCCTTCATTAAGTACCGATTTGGTGTTTGCATTAAAATGGTTCTGTCTATCTATCTGTCTGTCTATCTATCTATCTATCCGTTCCTGTCTAAAACCCACAAAGTTAAGCTTTTGTCAATGTTGATATGCATTAATTGTTCGTAATACCATAAAATGGAGCGAATTTTGGCCTATTAAGAAAATTCGCTCTATCTCTTACAACAAGTCACATCTAACACGAAACCTTTGGCTTTTTTTTTTTTTTTTTTTGGAAAAAAAATTTTTTTTTGCACCTCACATGTCTTCTATCCCTTCTCTGTTTGCATCCTGACCTCACATCCTCCACTACCTTTGGCGAGCTCTGGGGCATCATTGCATGGTTCCGAACACGACTGACTTTTCCCTTGGGGGAATATATGAAGGCTAAATCCTGACGTATCGCCTCCGGACCTGATTCCGTATGTAAATTGTCCAGGGCTTCGGCCACTGCGAAAGACGGACATTCCATCCCTTTCCACGATTATTCTCTCTCTCTCTCTCTCTCTCTCTCTCTCTCTCTCTCGTCTTCCACGTTTTCAGTTGCGTTTCGCATAATTATTCGTAGACGGGTATTCAGTCTCCTTAGTCTCTCTTTCATTTATATATATATATATATATATATATATATATATATATATATATATATATATATATATATATATATATATATATATATATATATATTCTAAGAGTCTGTTAGTAGCTTCTTGGTATAAAAGGAGTATAACAAAGAGAAGCTTTATACAATTTAAACTGTATAAAGTTTCTCTGTATTATACTCCTTTTTACCGTGAAGATACTAACAGACTCTTGGACGTGGGAATCAATCGCAAAAAACAAAGTAACTATATATATATATATATATATATATATATATATATATACACACATACATATACATATACATATATATGCTCATTAGTAATACGTCGAAACCCCAACACAAACTTTGCCATGCATCTCCACTTTTTATTTACTTCACGGATATTTAGTCTTTACCTCTCCAGTATCTCTTTCATTCCGTCTATCTCACACTTCAAGGTCATCTTCTTATCCTCCTCCTCCCTCCGAATTATCTACCCTTTCACCAGCCTGTCGTCCTCCATTCTTTCCACATGACTAAACCCTCTCAAAACTCAGATGCATCCTTTAACAAACCCTAACCATTTTACGTATCTTCAATACGTATCAGCCTCTCAAATCTTTTTAAGTTACGTAAACGACGCCAACGATTGTTTTCTTAATTTCATTCTTATAATAGGTATAAATTCATCATTTGTTTTTATTTTTGAACCGCGTTTCAGAACATTTAGTAAATTTACTCTCGCAAGTTTTTGTTATAAGAAAATATATACACCGGGAATTAAATGTGTGCTTGTTATCAATATTAGTGATTGTAATTACGTATAGAAATTAGAAGTGTGCATGTTATTAATATTAGCCATTGTAATTACGCATAGATATTGCTTCAAAGTGGTCGTTAGAAAAAGAAGTAATTATACAAGAGGACGACAAAACCTCTCACGGATATATTAATTTTGCCTTACGGCAGATCCCCAGGGAGTCAGAGAAGTGCGAAAAATTAAAATGAGATATTTTGGACCTGACAGTTTCATCATAGCAGGTATTAGATTAAGTGCCACGCAGACGAATCTCCCCCGAGAGCATCGTGCCAAATAGTGTTTACGAGATAGAATGACAGGAAGAGAGAGAGAGAGAGAGAGAGAGAGTGTTATTTATGTGATCGTTGAGAGACGAAGCGAGAACTGTAAGCATAATTTAAAACATTGAATTTATATTTTGATGAACAGTGCTTGGGTTCTCAGTGAATTACTGGGACAAGGTAGCAGTAATGTGATTGTACTGAAATATATATATATATATATATATATATATATATATATATATATATATATATATATATATATATATATATATATATATATATATATGTGTGTGTGTGTGTGTGTGTGTGTGTGTGTGTGTCTTTTTCTGTGATTATCCTTTTGGATTTTCTTTCGTTTTTGGATTCGTTAACAAATGATTTGTATAATATATATATATATATATATATATATATATATATATATATTTATATATATATATATATATATATATATATATATATATATATATATATATATATATATATATATGTGTGTGTGTGTGTGTGTGTGTGTGTGTGTGTGTGTGTGTGTGTGTGTGTACAATTATCGGAAAACTTAAACTGAGGCTTTAAATGATATCACTTGAGAAAGTAACCGCGTTGATCTTTAGTATGATTCACCTACTTCCATAAATATTTTCTATTTAAATGTTCTTGTCCTGTCATAAATGTCGCCTTTGAAAAAATAATTTGTTAGTGTTAAAGGCTTGTATTTGCTCTCCGGAATATATCAAAATTGCTTGGAAATCGTTAAAGGGAAGAATGGGATTAAAACAAAACCTATAACTAATCTATTTATGTTTGTAAGTGGTATACATGAATGCAATACATTGTTTGTTGGGAAACTTGCCAGCCAGTCTTGATTGAGTGTTATTCTCTCTCTCTCTCTCTCTCTCTCTCTCTCTCTCTCTCTCTCTCTCTCTCTCTCTGTGTCTTTTATAAAGATTCATATAGCCGTCGTAGTTCAGCGGACTAGCAGAAGAAATCATCCTTTTGGAAAAAAATCAGAAGAGGCCTAACTCCAAGGAAGAAGGCAGTATAAAAAAAAAAGACTGAGAAAAAAGTGAGAGATCAAGTACCAAAGTTTCCGTCTCAAGAAATGGTCTCCTCAGTTCGGAGGTAGGAAGGAAGAAGAAGAAGAAGAAGAAGGAGAAGAGA
The DNA here is from genome assembly GCF_040412425.1 of Macrobrachium rosenbergii. Lineage (NCBI taxonomy): Eukaryota > Metazoa > Arthropoda > Malacostraca > Decapoda > Palaemonidae > Macrobrachium > Macrobrachium rosenbergii. The sequence continues at coordinate 51,969,373 of NC_089754.1, forward strand.
GAGAGAGAGACCCAGCATGAGGTTCGGCAAGAAAATAATTGAATGAGTTTGAGAACTCATAGAGAGAGAGAGAGAGAGAGAGAGAGAGAGAGAGAGAGAGAGAGAGAGAGAGAGAGAAATTTGTTGCCATTCCTATGAAGCACTTGCCAGTAACTTTCGATAACGTGCCTCTTATCAAGTAAGGAGGCTGGAAATAAATTGCTTCTGTACTCTGGCATGAGAGCATGAGTGTACACTTGCATAAATTTACATTGATCGAGGAATGTGCAGCGCGGAAACTTTCAGGGGTCAAGTTGATAGGGTAATGGGCATTGGAAAAAAATGTTCCCCAATTCAGAACTCCCGACTCGAGAGGGATGCTGGGTTTGGTGGTGGTTCTCCCGTTGTTGCTGAGGATGAAAGAGGCTGGGAAGTAAGCGAAGGCTTGAGGCTGATGGGGGAAACGACTTTTGCATGGTTCCTTGCGAAATCATTGCGATTGTCTTCACCTGAGCAGTGCAATGTGTGTGTGTGGGAGTTGGTCGTCTGGTGTGTCGCAGAGTTGGAGAAGGGTAGGGAGCTGATGACATCCTTTCAGTGGACTTATTGAAGACAGAGAGGCTAATACCCTTTGATTCACTTTTTCAAAGGGAAAGGGAGGGTAGTTCATATTTTCTTAAATCACTCACACACACACACATTCTATATATATATATATATATATATATATATATATATATATATATATATATATATATATATATATATATATATATATATATATATATATATATATATATATATATATATATATATATATATATATATATATATATCATACATCTGTGAGGGATGAATATGGTTGTGAATTATGCCTTTTTGTTTTTCTATACGACACGCTTTTTATAGAAACGTTTAATTTTCAAACCTTTTTATTTATGTTTCGAGTGGAGGCAGTTCATTTCAAAATCCCAAGTAACCCTTAATTTTCTAACTTTCATGAAAGTTGAAATCCCAGTAGAACAATTCCTCACTGACGTAACACCCTTCTGACTCTGACATTTACCTTTCTGCCTGATTCAGTCTTTAATGCCCAGTTGTTTTCCTTGGTGACAGGACCCCTTATGTCTAGCATGCCCTTTATATCGTGAGCTTATTTTTCTCTACATATTTTGTTCTGTATAAGAAATGGTTTATGCCTTTTTTATTCCGTTATTCTCTTCTCTTATTTGTTTTCACCTTTATGATTCACAAAAAGTGCTTTAATATTATTGCTGATGTATTCTTTTTATAGTTTTTTTTTTATTTTTCAGTTTTCAGCCTGTTTTGAGTTTGTAGTAAGCAGTACCAACAGTTTTAAAAGTTCATAGCCATATTACCCAAAATCCATGCAAATGTGTGTGTATGTATGTATATATATGTATGTATACACACAAATATATACATATACATATATGTGTGTATATATATATATATATATATATATATATATATATATATATATATATATATATATATATATACATATATATATACTATGGATTAAAACATTTTCTTGAAAAATCTGCACCTAAAAGAAAATGTTTTTGGTTTCGAATGCGACGTCTTTCATCATCGGGTCGTTTCACTGCCTTGATATGGCCAGGATTTGTCATTGGCATTCACGGTAGCGGAAAATATTTACATTTGGATGTTGTTTGTGCAGTGGCGTTTAGTCCCACCTCCAGGGGCGGTACTGGAAAGGAGTGAGATGTTGGGATCGTCCGTGTCTGTCTTTCTTAGTTTGTATTTGAAGTCTGAGACGAGATCTGTTTAGTGATTGAATGATGTGAAATCACTGGATTTCGAACCTTCTCCTCTCTCTCTCTCTCTCTCTCTCTCTCTCTCTCTCTCTCTCTCTCTCTCTCTCTCATTTGTTACAATTGAAGGCATATACGTACTGTGTATTTTCATTGTGTAGAACCTGGTCATGTACAATCTCTCTCTCTCTCTCTCTCTCTCTCTCTCTCTCTCTCTCTCTCTCTCTCTCTCTCTCTCTCTCTCTCTCTCTCTCTCTCACTTGTTGAAAAAATTTATTTTCTTATCATCCTTGTTTTGTGTTAAAGTGGCTGCAGAGGAAACAGTAATAATCTCTCTCTCTCTCTCTCTCTCTCTCTCTCTCTCTCTCTCTCTCTCTATATCTATATATATATATATATATATATATATATATATATATATATATATATATATATATATAAAAATAAGAAGGCCCATAAAACACTATTTAAACGTTGAAACCATATATTTCGGGCACTTGTTTCTCTGCCCCTGTTCACTGGTAGAATATGGACAGGTGGAAAGTTACAATGGTATATATACAAAAACATGAAGGTGTGGCCTTAGGCCTCCGATGTTAAGGAGGTTTCAACGTTTAAATAGTGTTTTATGGGCCTTCTTATTTTCATATTGCACTGTAGTATTACAGGAAAAAGACATTCATATATATATATATATATATATATATATATATATATATATATATATATATATATATATATATATATATATATATATATATATACATACATACATACATGCATACATATATATCACACATTACCACAGGTGAAAAATAAGAAACGGGGTGTAGGTCCTGACCGGTTTCGACTTTATTTCAAGCCATTGACGAAGGACTGATACAGAGTGTGAGAAGTCACAAATATATATACTACAAGAACAGTACTAACGAACATACACAACCGTTAGAGGCTCCATATACCCACTCTGGCCGGTGTCAGGTAGGAGTGGCCTTTAAAACTCATTTGGCTAAAAATCACAATAGACTCAGGGGACATTGCTGATAAACAGACCATACCCCACCTCAAACCACACCTGACAGGTGTCAGAGGCGGAGTTTGGAAACTCATTAACCTTACTACCCTCGTACTGTGTTTACAAATATGATAATCCTATTTTCATATATCTCTACTGCCTACCTTAAAGTTTAAACAATTTACAAATTTCTTTTTGATATTAAAGGATCAAGTTTATACATCCCTTTGACTGATATTCATATTATGGTTGTAACTTTCTTTTATGAAGCTAGATTCAATGATGTTCCTTTCCAGTGCATTATTAGAATATACAATCCTTTTTGCCCCTTCCCAGTTGATAGCATGATTGTTCTCACTAACATGTACAAATATACCACTGTTCCTTGTGCATATCTCACACATTTCTTATGTTGTTCAATTCTTTTTCCAGTGCTTTCCCGGTTTGGCCAATATAAAAGTTGTCACAAACGGAATTTTATATACACACCCTTTAAATGAATAAGTACATTTTTCATTGTTGTATTGTTCTTAAATGCGACATTAACACAAAATTCTTAAGTAGATGAGGGATATCTTTCATACTATTATTATCAAATTTTTTGTGTTGGAAGGTTCTTTCTGGTTTTTCAAAGTCGCTTCATATGCACTGTTTAATACACTATCAGGATATTTCATTTTTTGCCTGCATTCCTAATCTTATCTATTTCATCATCAATATATTCAGGCTACATACCCGTAATGCTCTTAAAAACATAGATGAAAACACTGACTTTTAACCTTATTGCTTTGTCCAGAATAGAATGTGGAAGAAATGTTAGTGGGTTTTCTATACACACTATATTTCTACTTTTCTGACCATCCAGAAACGGGCACCCATCATTTTCCATTTCCATCGTGAATTTAATTGATGGATGACAAAAAGTTTTTTACACATTGTGATTTTTAGCCAAATGAGAGAGAGACACCGGCCAGAGTGGGATGGAGGGTTGTGGTGTTCTTGGCATTTGGAATATCATCTCCTTGGAAATAAAGTTCAGGACCTCCTTTTCTTATTTTTCATCTGTGGTAATGTGTGATAAATGAATCACGTACAAAAGTCCTCCTCCTCCACACTCCTCCTCCAGCCTCCGATAGTCATCGATCCATATTGAAGGCCCAAAGGATCCAAAGAAACAGAAATGAAAAAAGGTGGAAGAACACAGTCGGATGTCGGGAATTTTCCGCTCGGCTGAAACTTTTCAGGTCTTCAGGGTTTAGGTCAAAATTGTCGTGGAAGGTCTCTCTCTGACCATCCGGGATCTTGAGATGACGGGCGACAGATAGAGAGAGAGACGGGGGCGGGGGATGGGGGAGGGTGTTGGCATGGAATATATCTCCTTCTCCTCCTCCTCCTCCTCCTCCTCCTCCTCCTCCTCCTCCTCCTCCTCCTCCTCCATCTGTTGAGGATCAGAGGCAAAGGGGTGAGGAAACGATAGGTGGAGGTTGGAGTTGGTGAGAGAGAGAGAGAGAGAGAGAGAGAGAGGGGGTGGTTTTAGGTAGAGATCAAAGAAGAAATATTCTTCAGGGAAAGCCAGGGATAAGAGAGTGGTTGGCGGCATTGGTGGGTAATGTAGGGAGATAGATATTGAAGGGTTGTAGAATCAGTGATGATGGTTGGGGTAGTTACGGAAAGTAGCAGAGAAATTAATGAGACGTAACTTGAATTTGTGCGAGGAATCTCTGTTCACACACCAAACGTTCACTTCGTGCAGAGCAGATGTGGGTCGTCTTCAACAAATAATTTTTCGCGTTTGTTTAAGATTTTAGTTGTTGGTTTTTCTTGTAAGGGGCTATTTGGCAGTATAGGTATTTATGAAAAAATCAGACACGGCTAGAAAAGATACAGTAAAATTTCCTTCTTAGTGATGCAGAATTTGTATCTTGCTAAAAATAAATAAAAAAAATAAAATAAAAAAAAAAACAATGGGAACTGATCAAGTCGATGGACCACTTTTGAATATATATATATATATATATATATATATATATATATATATATATATATATATATATATATATATATATATATATATATATATATTATATTGTTTTTAGGTGACGAAGATATGCATTTCAGTGTTAGCTGAATCTTACGTGCCAAGGTAACCAATTTTGATCGATAATAAGAATAACAGTTCTCTTAACATAAAATAATAATAATAATAATAATAATAATAATAATAATAATAATAAAATAATAATAATAATAATAAGATATAGTATTTTTAATGACTATCTTCATTATATCTCCACATGCCTGTCACTCTTTCCCCGTCATTTTTTTATTTTCTCTATTCCCCCGCCTCCCAAAGGCACTATACTCTTGTTTCTTCATTATATCTCCACTCCCGTGTCAATCTTTCCCCGAGATTTTTTCTTATTTTTCTCTATCCCCCCTTCCCAAAGGCACTGTAGACTATACTCTTGTTTATGCAGCAGCATGAGAACTTTCAGCTTTCCTGAGCAGTGTTTTTTTCGTCACTTCCATTAAAGTTTTCTTTCCGAATACTCTCAGTCAAAGCGTCGTCGGCGAAGTATCATTTTCTTTTATCGGTAAAGTCAGAGGCAGAAGTTGGATTATGAAAAAAAAAAGGAAAAAAGAAAATCAAGAAAACCTTACGAGTCGATTATAATTTCGAAACTATTCTTTTTTTCACCTTTTTTTTTTTTTTTTGGAACGTCGAAAACTTTGCCCGTTAAAATCATCCCTCGCTACTTTTGTTTCTTCTTCTTCTGGATCTCTCTCTCTCTCTCTCTCTCTCTCTCTCTCTCTCTCTCTCTCTCTCTCTCTCTCTCTCTCTGCTGCGACGTTTATTTTTCAGCACTTTCTTCGCTCTTGTGGCGAATTTTTTATTTCAGCTTTATATGTTTCTTGGTCTCCCTCTACATATGACGCTTGTGCAGTTCATTTTATTGTAGTTACAGTACTGAGGTTTCTCTGATGTTGATAAGATCTCCGTCTTGTAAGGTGGAGAAACTTGTACATTTTAATAATTTTATGAACTCCAGGTCACTTATTATTCGCAGATTCTTATGACGTTGTATAAGCTTCATGAACATGTGTATTAACTTTGTCATTTTCCTTGACTGTATACCTTCCAACTCTGAGAACGTTATGGTGGCGTTAAATTCAGTGCACCTCCACTTTTGCATGGTCGACCTGGCATAACTCAATGTGTGAAGAATCTTCCCCATTGATAATGCTTTTAAATCGGTACTGTTGTCATTATTGTAACGAATATTAATGTAGGTATGAATATAGATGGAATTAAAACCGGACACCGCTTGCTCAAACTACGTATGGGGTATGTATATTTTCTTAATTCGTCCTGAATCACAAGGATTAAGGGTATTTTTGTAGATTTCCCCTACTTGAGCCTTTCATTTACCAACCTGTCGCTCATTATTTGCGTTTCACTGATTGTTGGGTTGTGGGGGGGGGTGACCAAGGTGAGGTCATTTGAACTTTTCCTTCTCCTTCGGAAGTCTTCGTCTTTCTTTCTCTCTTTCATAGCTGTTGTTGCATAGATAACCCTTTCCAGGGAAAATATTGGGGTGCGACAAGGGAATAATATTATTACTATCCGACTGCCTGTCCTTCTCATAGATTTTATTTTAAAAAAGTGGTCGGATATGGTAGAGAAAATAAGGATTACTGTAATGGCAGAAAGTTGACTGACTTAGAATATGGAGATGTTGTTGCTAACATCAGCAAAACACCACAATGTTTACAATGCTTGCTTAGTAGAATGCATCATACGTCTGAAGAGCTGGGATTCTAAATAAATCTATGATAACCAAAAGGAATGGGGGCACAGTATGAAAAAGGGATAGATTAATATTAAATGAAGGAAATGATTAATGAGGTTAAGTCTTAAAAAAAGATTCAGAAGAAAAGATATCCAGTGCAAGTTCATTTGAGGAGGAATGTAGAGAAAGAGTAAAATAGGCAAATCAAACAATGGCAAAGTTGGAAGACCCTGCAAAAGTACAGGAAAGACCCGAGTTGCAGAATTTCACTGAGGGCGTTTGCGTCACGCAGCGTTGAAGGCGATTTATATATATATATATATATATATATATATATATATATATATATATATATATATATATATATATATATATATATATATATATATATATATATATATATATATATATATATATATATATATATATATATATATATATATATATATATATATATATATATATATATATATATATATATATATATATATGTATGTATGTCTGTGTTCTGTGTGGGTGTTTTACGTAATCGCGTGTGCTTGCTGCGTGCCTCAAGTCTGTCAGGAATTTACAAGAATCTCGTGTATGGCTTCCTTATGTGCTCATTTGTATAAACAGGCAAACTGCAGACCCCTGTCACCTAAAAAAAAAAAAAAAAAAAAAAAAAAGTACTGCGGAAGTCATTAGAGATAAGGTGAAAAAAACAAGACGAGAAAAATCCGTGCGGGCGCAGCGTTTAGCGAGGAATCCGGAATCGGCGATATCCTCGGCGGAACAGCCGGCGGGAATCCTCCAAGACGAGAAGACCCGGACTGCCTTATCTCGCTAGCGATAACACTTCAGCTCCTCCCAGGCTCCTTGTGTCACCCTGCGGTGTTAAGAGAGAGCTGCGCTTTGGATGCGTATGGGATACGCTGGGATTGGTTTGCATAGCTATGCCCTGTTTCTCCCGTACCTCTGTTTTTGTATCGCGCGGGAAGTCTTGCCTCTTGCGTTGTTCTGCTAGGGGAAGGCAGTGGTTTGTTTGTTGGTCCGTTCGGTTTTTTGTCCCAGGCCGTTGTTACAGATTTGTCACAAATATCAAGTGATTTTTAAAGGGTAGGGACGCGATTGGTGCTTTGTAATGATGTGTTCTTATGTGCGAGTTCTAGCAAGAATACTCCAGATTTATCATAAATATCAAGTGATTTTTAAAGGGTAAGGACGCGATTGATGCTTTGTAATGATGTGTTTTTATGTGCGAATTCTAGCAAGAATACTCCATTTTTGCGATCTTGGTCAATTTTAGTTCATTCCTTTATATTTTCATGCATTTCCTACATGAAGTTAAGTTAAGTATACCTTAGTTTTACCAGACCACTGAGCTGATTAACAGCTCTCCTTGCATGTTCACACAACTATAAATTTTGCTGCTCGTTGTTATAACCTCTCTCTCTCTCTCTCTCTCTCTCTCTCTCTCTCTCTCTCTCTCTCTCTCTCTCTCTCTCTCTCTCTCTCTCTCTCTCCTGAGTAAGATTAGTTTTCCCCTTTAGGTTGAATTCTCTATAGGGATGACGAAGAAAAATTATTTTAATTCACGAAAAAAATATATATATAATTGCTCTTAAGTGAAGAAAATGATTGTTTACTCTACCCGTAGCCATGTTCTTATGCTGATTGAATTTTTAATGGGCTACGTTAAAGTTTGTAATATATAGTTTTTAATATATATATATATATATTTTTATTATATATATATATATATATATATATATATATATATATATATATATATATATATATATATATACATATATATATATATATATATATATATATATATATATATATATATATATATATATATATATACATATATATATATATATATATATATATATATATATATATATATATATATATATATTTTATATATATATTATTTTTTTTTTTTTTTTTTGAGGGTCATCGTTGAGGATTTCTTTGCTCAGGTTATATAATAGAAGTTATGTATGATCATTGTCATGCATTTTTTGAGGCGAAATAGGAAGCTTAATCCATAAAGATATTAGTGACAGACATTTTTGTATCCTCGCTGCCGATTTCACATAATTCTGGCAAATTTCCTCTCGGCAGGATTCTTGGAAAATCGTCTGACTTGAGTGGTTCAAATTTTGTGATAAGGGCACAGCCTAAACACAGTTATCTCACGGTTATCAAGGCCAGAAGTTCTTCAAATGGGTTCCCAGAAGAGTTTTGAAAGGCTACTTGATAGAATGACTAGAGCTTCCCTCATGTTAATTTCATATTGTACATTAGTCATATTTTGTCGGTGGGTCGCTTAATAAATATTTTCCAGTTGCAATGAGCTGATTATGTCTGTAGCAGTAAATTTGATGTTGATTTAGTATTAATTTACAGACATCTATATTTATTGTCAGACTGATTTAGGGCTGCTGGTCGATGGTCTGAGAACCACTAATGGAGATGACAATAAACCTTTCCTTAGTTTCTCAACACCATATTCAGAATCTGAATTTCTAAGACCCTAACTTGTTTTTATGTGTGAGTTTATCACCCCCAGAGATCTGGTTTGGTTCGTGAACATCAGCTTAGAAATGCCTACCAACAGAAAACTAGCTCCAATTTTACTGTCTCCGCCAATGGCTTTGGAAGTAGAGAATGTCTGCTTGTGAATTTTTAGACTAGATGTCTCTAAAGTAGGATGAACGGGTGAGCCCCTCCAGATGATGGACTTTTAGTGGGTATCGATGGAGATTTGGCTGTGTTGCCATGGAAACCGTCTCATCAATTATTCATTCAGGCTTTTACTACACTTCAAGAAAGAAACACAGACGATTATTAGAGAGAATCACAGAAAATATTAATTTTTTTTATTAGCAATTTGCTTTTGAATTCCGAGGAAAGACGGTGGTATGTTCTCTGCTGAATGCTCTTTTCTTATTACTTTGATTTGTATTATGCTTAGGGCAGTGTTTCGTAGCACCAGATGGCATTCTCTCTCTCTCTCTCTCTCTCTCTCTCTCTCTCTCTCTCTCTCTCTCTCTCTCTCTCTCTCATTAATCATGTGTTTATTCATTTGTAATTTAATCCATACTCTCTAGTTTTGTGTTCCATTACATTCTTTTTATTATGAGAATACCTTTTACTGTTTTATAAAACTCTTAATGGTACCTTTTCATATGTTTTCGCTTTCACTTCTTTAACAACACGTATCTGTTTAGCGCTCTTTATGATTTTGTTTCTTTTGCTTTATCTTTTTCCGTTTTCTTAATATATACCTCCTGTGTCGCTTTCTTATCTGCCTTCCCATTGTACGATTCCTCATTTTTTTATTTCTTTTTCTTTTTCATCTCTTGCATCTTGTAGCGTTCTTTCTGATTATGCTGTCTCTCATTGTATATGCTTCTTGCCTTTCCATTCACCTCATTTCCTTTCCTTTCTTCACTGTCTCATCTCTTTTATTACATGTATCTTCTAACGCACTCCTGACTTCGACTCATCTTCGCCTGCCGTTTAACTTTCTCTCTTTGCCCCTTCCACCTTCTCGCAAGCTATTCCCTTTTCTCTTCTTTCTTCCGTTTCCTTTCCCTTTCTGGTGCATCTTCTGATGCGAGCTTCTAGGAGAGTGTGTGTGTGATAAAGTTCAGAGGTTATTCCAGCTATCAAAGGCTGCGTAGGGGCTCGAGAACCCACCCGAGTTTGCTCAAGTTAAAAGTTTGCATTTTTATCACTTTATCTTAATCTAAAAGCGCTAAATATTTTTCTCTCTTTCTATTTTCTCGTGCAGTTTTGAAGTTTGGGCGTGAAAAGCCTTTTAAAACTTCTTCGCGTGTGCATATTTTAATTTGTATGCTTTCCCGGACGAGGAGGGAGGAGAAAGATAAATGTAAAAAAAAAAATTAAATAAAAACATTCCAGAGGTTTTCTGTTTACAATTGTGAATGTTTTAGGTTTATGTTTTTTTTTTTTTTGAGTTTCGAATTATTTTTGAAAACGGTCCACAGTAATAGTGAAGGTTTTTAGAATTTTGGCGACGATAAGATCGACGATCCTGTGGTACGGAATACCACAGGAAATATTTTAGAAATTTACGATAGAAAAATCATCATAATGTTGGTAACTAACTTAAATATTATTTGCTCTCTCTCTCTCTCTCTCTCTCTCTCTCTCTCTCTCTCTCTCTCTCTCTCTCTCTCTCTCTCTCTCTCTCAGTGTAGCCTACATATTTTATTTACAGAACTTAAAAAAATTTTCATCTTAGTTGTGTACATTTTTAGTTCCCCCAATTTTTTTTTAGTAAAATATCTTTGTTTTCTCAAAATCTTTGGATGCCAGACATTGGAATAAATGGTGTCGTTAGCTGTAATACTTAACACTTCCGGCAAATATCATGACGCCCTTTACGTAGGAAGTTGCCACATTTACTTTTGGTGCTGTTAGATTTTTTTTTTTTTTAAACGTTTAACCAACATTTTCTTCCAGTTAAAGTTTGCAGATTTGGGCGGTATTTATTTAACTTCGAAACGTTTTCTTTTCCTTAAGTGGTTTTCCTTATACTTTTAAGCTGCTTAACCCCGGAGTTTTGTGCATTTGATCCTGAGCTCTTTTTCTTAAATTTTTTTTTCTTTTTCGGTTATTTTAGTAATCTGGTAGTTATTGCATTTTCTCTTTCGTCGTAATCACAAGCCCTCCTCTGAGATTTCTTCTTTAATTTGGATGATTTATGGTTTTTGTTTTACCGAGACGTAAAGATTCCAGAGCGAAATTTGTAATACAAATCCTTTTTAGATATCTTGTGCTCTTAATTGTGATTCGTTTTGTTATGTTTTTCGACTTGATTTTTCCAGTCTTTGATTAAACAGGTCGGGAAATTAGTTTTTCTTCTTTTATTTATATCGTTATTTTTTTAAGGCGCTTACCCTTTTGATATACTCATTTGGTCCTTTTGAATACCAAACATATTTACAGTTTAATTTACTCTCGACCCTCATATGACTGGGGAATGCTGAAATTTGTGTGCCGGGCTATTTACGTATTTTACTGTAACAATATTCTTACCTTTTGTCTATGGTGGAGAGACGAAATGGCTAGTTTTTTTTTTTTTTTTTTTTTTTTTTGTCTATCAATTCCTTTTCGGAAGAGGTGATAGACTCGCCTCTTAACATGAGATGGGTTGTAATTATGATTCGTATTGATGTTTTAACGGCAGAGAACTTGAAGTCGCTTAATATGTTTTATATATATTATATATATATATATATATATATGTGTGTGTGTGTGTGTGTGTGTGTTTATAAAAATATATATATATATGTATATATATATATACACATATAGGGCGTTACCCACTGGGCCATACAAGTTTATAAATATATGTATATATATGTATATATATATACACACACACACACATATTTCTGTTCCACATGATTGTGTGTTATGATTTCTATATATATATATATATATATATATATATATACTTTTATAAATATATATATATATATATATATATATATATATATATATATATATATATATATATATATATATATATATATATATATATATATATATATATATATATATATATATATATATATATATATATATACACGCTCCGACACTGTTCACTTACATACAGAACATTTTGTTCTTACATATGTGTTTGTTTGTGTCGTTCCTCCCCTTTACCCTACTGCATTAATAACAGTTATCACCCTTTGTGCGATTCTTTGCAATATTGCATATTCTCACATTCCTATTTATTGTTATAGTTCTTTTGACGTTTGCCTCCCTTACCTCCCTCTGTTATAATTGTTGTTTATGTAGCAGTCTTTTTTTTTTTTTTTTTTACGTGTTTCATTCAGTCCCTAATATCTGTGGCTCACGTTCTTTGCTTTTTTTCATTTTTATTTCTCTTTCTCTCTATGCACGCATTCGTCATGTAGAACAAGCTAAAAGGCTATTATGAACTTGGGGAAACAAGCTTCAGGCGAGTGCCGTTACGTGAAAAAAAGGGGGAAAAAAGAGGCGAAGAGAATAACAAGTAAATAACGAAATATCAACAAACAGGGTAACATACACAAAATAGCTTGCGTTGTGTACCCTCGTTTCGTGTTACTGTTTGTTTAACCACGCCCATATTAAGTGGTCTCCCTTATTTTCGGGTTTCGTTTTGCTTCTCTTTTGAGAGTTTGCTGACGGTTGACGGCAGGTTGCGTTTTTCTTGTGTACGCGTGCGTTCGTTTATGTACTCATTTTGTCTTTCTTTTGACAGCTTGCTTTGCTGTGTAAATGTGTATATCGGTGTTTAGTGGACTCTCTCTCTCTCTCTCTCTCTCTCTCTCTCTCTCTCTCTCTCTCTCTATATATATATATATATATATATATATATATATATATATATATATATATATATATATATATATGTAGACATATGTATGTGTATATATAAATATATATAAATATATATATATATATATATATATATATATATATATATATATATAGTAGAGAGAGAGAGTATAAGAGAGATAGAGAGAGAGAGAGAGAGAGAGAGAGAGAGTCAACGGAACATCGATATACAATCTATATATATATATATATATATATATATATATATATATATATATATATATATATATATATATATATATATATATATATGTATGTATTATATATGTATATACATACATACATACACATACATACATACATACATACATACATACATACATACATATGCAGTGTACACACTTATGCAGTGTTGTCCGATCGGATGGTAGATAGACATAAACATAACATCTTTTCGTAACGAATACTCTGTAAAATCTAACACCCAGCAACTTATTATATTTTTCCCCTCACATAACAAAAAACAAACTTTACATATCGAGTGTAGAACCCACCCACCCCCTTGATATTTCGCCGAAACTTTCATTAAACTGAATAATTGACTCGCCGATTTTTCCTGAAGTCATATCGAGGAATGAAAAATAATCCATCCTATTTTACCTCCTTTCCACTTTATTAAGCCCCCGACAGATGAAGACACTATCCATCACTGCTCTCCTCCCCTCTTAAGCAATCGTTCACTTCAGATGTGATGCTGCGGAGGAGGAGGAGGAGGAGGAGGAGGAGGAGGAGGAGGAGGAGGAGGAGGAGGAGGGGAGGAGGAGGAGGAGAGGCTGCTGCCTCTTCCAACCTCGTTTGAAGTCCCATATATCAGCTACACTGCTAAGTAAGGGAACTGCGAGGGCCTTCACTCAAACTTCTTCACCAGAGAGGTTTCAGATTGATTTCAATACGTGATCTGGAGCGGAATTCTTGTAGGCTTCTTGACTCAAAAGAATCTCTCTCTCTCTCTCTCTCTCTCTCTCTCTCTCTCTCTCTCTCTCTCTCTCTCTCTCTCTCTCTTTAGCGGGGCTCTCTTCTGTGTAGGGAGTTTTCTTTGGTGGTGCGTATCTTATTTTTATTACGCAACTAGAATTTTAATTTCTGAATAGCAGAATCTATTGTGCTTATGTCTATAATAACGTTTACTGAGGCAGACCTTCTCATTTTGTAACTAGATAGACAATATTTCAGTATAAAAATCTTATCTGGTATGATTTCGTCATTATTGATACAGGAATGCCCTACTATCGGGATACATGGCACCTAAAACTAATAATGTCTTCCTCTATTCCATGAACAAGTTAATTTGATAAGAATAATTCATTAAGGAACTTAATATATGGACCGTTGTATGTCAAGCTCTCTCTCCTTCCTTTAACTTTTTTTTATTTATAGGCTTACATGTACATAAAAACGTATGCATTATAAGCGTTTTTACTCAAGATTAAAGCATGTGTAAAATTGTATTTATTGTATTTATTGCTATATGTTTTTTGTATCCGTAATCTTACGTTACATTTGGATATATACATATATACGTATATATATATATATATATATATATATATATATATATATATATATATATATATATATATATATATATATATATATATATATATATATGCAGACGTCGTAGGCTACGAGATTTTGTATTCAGTGTTACGTGCCTTGTAGAAATATCCTTTGTAAGTGGAGTGGAGAGAATAACAAAGGGGAACCCACTTTTTTAAAGTTTTACTTTGCATCCATTCGCGCTTCCTGTCTTTCACCTCAGCCTACCGTTCACCGTTTGTAACAATTACTACTTATTGCTCGTTCCTTCTTTGGATCCGTGTACTTCATCTTATTTTTTTCTGGATTTCTTCACCTCGTTGTCCAACCACTCGAACTCCCTCTTTTCACCGTCTGAAGCACTGAATGGCTGAAAGTGGTCCGGTACTTGGCTTTATAGCCTACTGTACATTTCATGATGTTGATTCATTCATTCATTCACGCGTGAAAACAAATATTAGGGAAGCAGTCAGTCTGAATTTGGCGGCATGAAAAGTCCGACAATTATCTCATCATGTCATAATGTTACCTCGTTAAAGAGTTTGTCTCATAAATTTTATTTTTATTGTTTTCAGTGGCAATTGATATCTTGCCTTTTACAAAGTAAATTGGTATATAAGTTGGCTTTATCTGGATTAGTCATAGTTATGAACTTGAAGAAACGCCATGACATGTCTAGAATTCCTTGGTATTAAACATTTTGTGTCTTATTATCGACGCTTCCTAAAAGTTTGAAATGCTAAGAAGTACCTTGTAAATATTGCGAAGGGTACTCAGTGATTACAACTTACACCTCTCCCGTGGAGGGTGGGACGGGTTTTAGTGCCGTCAGTGCACCGTACGGGGTGCACTGTAGGCATTACCAGAGGTTCTTTGCAGCGTCCCTTCGGCCTCTAACTGCAACCTCTTTCACTCCTTTTTACTGTACCTCCATTCATATTATCTTTATTCCCTCTTACCTTCCACTCTCTCCTAACAATTGATTCATAGTGCAACTGCTTTGAGGTTTTCCTCCTGTTACACCTTTCAGACCTTTTACCGTCAATTTCCGTTTCAGCGTTGAATGACCTCTATATTCCATTCCATTCCATCTTACAACTAATCCGTCGATAACGTGACTTCTGATTTTTAATACCCATCATCATTATTATTATATAGTATATATTGTTGAAAACGTTAACGCTTGCATGTCGAATAGTGCATTAATTCATATAAATATTCACTTGAGTTGATGGCCATGAAGCATAATTGTGAGTGCAATCATTTTCAAGTTAAAAAAAATCTTTCCAAGTAAAAATAAACGTTCGGGATGTTTGGGAACCACGAAAGAATGACACACACACACACACATATATATATATATCTCAAATACGCACACACTCATATATATATTGTGTATATGTATATAACTCAGGTATTAACATATTGTTCGGAGCCTGATGAGTCATCTCATCGCCATAATAGCGCTCAAAAAATAAAGTTAAGTGATATATCATCACATGTTACTTCTTTTTCTTTCCGAATCCTTTCATAGTCTTAACAGATTGTTGTGTAATAGTGCATGGATACCTCTGCATTTCAGTCACTAAATAATTTTTATCATTATTTTACAGGCTGTGCGTTCCTGACCTACTGCACCCGGGAGGCTGCACTCAATGCACAAAACGCACTGCACGAGAAACGCACACTTCCAGGGGTAAGTCTTATTATTATTATGATTATTATTATTGTTTTTTTATGATGATTATTATTATTATTATTATTATTATTATTATTATTATTATTATTTTGTTGTGTAATATGGCTGCATTATACGAATTGATTTTATACTGAGTTTTCTCAATTTCTTTTATAATTCGGTGTCCCTGCACGTCAATATTGGTCAGTAATTGGCCAATGTTCATATTTCGATGGATTAAACAGCGTATTTCTTACAACAGAAACTATTTTGTCACCGTTACAGTAGGTTATTGAAATCTGAGTTGTAAATCCGTAGATTATCTTGGTATTTGTTTCATCTTTTCTGGCGTTGGCTGGTATTTTTAGTACTCTTATTATTATTATTATTATTATTATTATTATTATTATTATTATTATTATTATTATTATTATTATTATTATTATTATTATTAAAAGTTACTCATGGTAGCATGAGTCTTGAAATGGAAAAAGAAATCCACGGTTAGGCATGTGGTGCGTATATTTAAAAATAAATCTTTACAGAGACCTCTCTGGAATGTGTTCGATTGTCGAAAGCTCTCCGTAGAGATTTATTTTTAAATATATTAGTACCCATACATAACTGTGGATTTGTTTCTCCATTATTATTATTATTATTATTATTATTATTATTATTATTATTATTATTATTATTATTATTATTATTATTATTATTATTATGTTGTTGTTGTTGTTGTTGTTGTTGTGTACAGGGCTATCAACGATATTATTTCTGTTCATTTGAGGATTTCGAAATCTTGAATTGGCCGACATGGTGGAATTCCTGTGAGCAGACTTCGAATGCTGTAGGTGGTAGAAATGAATCATAGGATCTGGAAACCCTTTTGTAGTCAAAGGAATGAAAAGCCAGAGGATTAAAATAAAAACGGAAAGTATTTTTTTCCAGTTCTGCTCGCTCTGTGCTCACACCAGATGTAAGAACATAAATTCCAGGAAACCGGAGGATTGGAAGCTGTTGTTTTTTCTTTTGAGTGCTGGATCCTGGTACATTGAAAATTCAGGGGTAGGGTGGTTTTGTAGCGTGAATTTTGTATTTGTGAAAAATACAAAGCGAAGAAAAACTCACTTGATGGAAAGGGGGTAGTGATGTGTGAAGGAAAACGAAATGGGTGAATTACCATAAAATATAGGGAAGAGAGGTTGGGGGATGGGTTTTTAAATAGATGTTGTCACATTAGACTATTATTTTATTTTTTATTTTCTCTATATATATATAATATATAATATATATATATGTATTTATATATGTCTATCTATCTATCTATCTATCTATCTATATATCTATATATATATATATATATATATATATATATATATATATATATATATATATATATATATATATATATATATATATATATATATATATATATATATATATATATATATCAAATTAGCATCTAACTCGTTTAGTGTCAAGAGAATTTTGAGGAAGGTCTTCCGGATACCACGAGCGTGATGATTCCAGTCAAGATTGCGAGTTGAAATTAATCCTAAATGTTTAGTGTCAAGAGAATTTTTAGGAAGATCATCTGGATACCACGAGCATGATGTTTCTAGTCAAAATTGTGAGTTTAAGTTAATCCTAAATGAACAATTTGTCTTATTAGAATTGATGTATATTTCCGGCATTGTATGAATCAAGTTTCATATTCTTA
Organism: Macrobrachium rosenbergii; assembly: GCF_040412425.1. Classification (NCBI taxonomy): domain Eukaryota; kingdom Metazoa; phylum Arthropoda; class Malacostraca; order Decapoda; family Palaemonidae; genus Macrobrachium; species Macrobrachium rosenbergii. The sequence continues at coordinate 51,987,308 of NC_089754.1, forward strand.
AATATATTTATATATATATACATATAATATATATATAAAAAAGTTCTTTTCTGAATACATGCTGGAAGGACGACTTTAGTGCACTTACCCAGCATAAGACTGAATATGGTTAACTTGAGTGAGACGGGGAAGGAAGCGGTTGTACGTGTCCTGGAAAACAGAAACAGGAAGGGAGAATATACCATATCTTGGAAGATCCCACTTCCAGAGAGTTGTAAGAGTTGAGCTGCAAATCAGAAATCTTGCTCTCCGTGGTCAGGGTCAAGGTCACCTGAAACTCTTGAACCAGATGCTTTTAAAATTTTGTGTGAATAATTTTATTGACAGAAATTAAGCACAAGTACTTAGGGTAACTTCAAATATTTGATTACCCCAAAAACTTCTCCATTCTCTCTTGAAGTAAAAATGATATATGTTAAAAATAGCACTTTATGTAAACCACTGTTGGCTATCATTTTCACTCTTATGACTAGTTTGATCTAATGAAATTGGTGTTCTTTCCACCTTTGTCTCAGTAAGTGCGGTTGAAGTTGTCATATGGCCGTCTGACTTTTACCTGCTGTTGGGTACTCCGGTGATAGACAGCAATAGACGGAATTGGTCCGCTGATTTTCGTTTTGCTCAAAATTTTATGACCTTGACATTTTAATCAGGTGTTGATATCACACCAGGCAAAGCCGTCTTAGGTTGTGATCCTGTGGTGGTGTCTCTCTCGTGATTTCACTGAGGGACTGAAAACATGAGAAAATGAAGCATCCCAGCGCCCTTCCCTCAGCCTACCCTAGAACCCACACTTGTTGGCATCCAACAACGCCTAGATTAATAGGCCATAGCACTCTACCTGAGGCAGGCCGTTCATTACCGTTCCACGGCTCACATCCTAGACCAGTTCTTCTGTCGTCAGCACTAACCCTTACAGCTTACACCAGAGTCATATTAACAGCCCCCGATCATGACTGACATCAACCACCAAATCTTTCAGACCAATTGTCAACCGTCAATGTAAAGCAGCAGAACAAAGGAAGAGAGGGCGAGCGCATTTTTAAACGTAACCGCATCGACTTAAAGGCAGGGGGAAGCTGGTAATTATGTTATTATTCCCATTCCCATGGTGGATATGGGAAAGCGGTATTCATGCAAAGTCTTTGGCCTCATTACTGATCATGATGGAAATGACCCTTCCACCGTACCTGTAGAGAGTGAGATAGACCAAAGTATTCAGGCAATCTATTGAACTTTGCCCTCAGGAGACTTTTTACTCATTTAGATGTCAAGCACAATAAACAGTCTTCATTGGGCAGTCACTGAAATCTGCTGCCATTGATGGTCATGATTTAGAAAGATGAACGAGTGTTACGTTTAAGAAGTTTAATATAATAGGTGCAAGAGTTAGTGAGCTGAAATTTGTTGTAGTTGTTGTCATAACTATCTGATATGTCCAAAGAAATGAGTGGAAAACTGTGGATCAGTGGAAAACAGTTGATCTCTGCTACGGCGAGGATAAAAACAAACTGGCTAATGTGTTAGGTATGTGTATGTAAGATATTAATTATTCATATTTGCACTATGCACTCTGTGTAATCTCTGTTAGTAATACTGACCCCGAAATTTACTTAATAACATATTTCATTGAATGCTCACATGCATAGTTCGGGCGTTGGAATAAATAACCAGCATATGTCAAGGTATTAGCTCTTGTATGTAATGACGGTACCATTTTTTCAGACATATCTGGTGATGGCTGAAAATGTTAGGTCTTTCATGAATGCACTAAGTGAAACAGCCATTTTATGTGTTGACTAAAAGTTTCAGCCGTTACATGAAATGGCTTATGACGCGCTGTGTGACACATACGTGCAAATGTAGAATTTATTTTTCCTTTGTTATTACTGATATTTTTTTAAATAGTAAATAACCAGTATACAGGGTAAGTTATCCATCAGCTAATCCGGTGCCCCGTAGGGAGGTACAGTCAGTGCGCCTCATGCGGTACACTGTAGGCATTGCTTTAGGTTCTTTGCAGCTTGCCTTCGGCCCCTAGCTACAACCCCTTTCGTTCCTTTTACTGTACCTCCTTTCATCTTGCTTTCCACCCTCTCCTAACAATTGATTCATAGTGCAACTGCGAGGTTTTCCTCCTGTTACAACTTTCAAAAAAGTGCAACTGCGAGGTTTTCCTCCTGTTACAACTTTCAAAAAAGTGCAACTGCGAGGTTTTCCTCCTGTTACACCTTTCAAACCTTTTACTGCCAATTTCCGTTTCAGCGCTGAATGACCTCATAGGTCCCAGTGCTTGGCTTGTGGCGTAGATTCTATATTCAGTTCAGTTCAACTAATCCGGCGTCGGATATGTTTTGACGAGAGAGAGAGAGAGAGAGAGAGAGAGAGAGAGAGAGAGAGAGAGAGAGAGAGAGAGAGAGAGAGCATTGAGATAAAGAGGGCCCATTATGATCTTGGCTCTGCTCCCATTAACAGCACAGTTGGCATTAGCATTAGTGTCTCGTTCACCTTTTCCCCCGACATATTCTTTCAAATCTTCCGTTTCAGAGTTCCGCCCCCTCCCCCCCCCTCATTATTTTAGCAACGTGCTTCTGACTGGAATTAGCTGGATGATGGACTTTATTTCTCCCTCCTCCTCCTCCTCCACCCTCTCTCTCTCTCTCTCTCTCTCTCTCTCTCTCTCTCTCTCTCTCTCTCTCTCTCTCTCTCTCTCTCTCTCCATGTCTTTACATAATAAATGAATAGACACGAGATATATATATATATATATATATATATATATATATATATATATATATATATATATATATATATATATATAATGTATGTATGTATGTATATATATATATATATACATATATATGTATATATACAGTATGTATGTGTATATATATATATATATTATGTATATATATGTATATATATATATATATATATATATATATATATATATATACATATATATATATATATATATATATTATACATATTATACATATGTGTGTGTGTGTGTACGTGTGGGTTTGCGTGTGAGTTTACTTTGTCGCAAGAGTTCCATACATTTACAAGGGAAAAGTAAAATCTGATGTAGAACTTTGTGGATGTAATTATAATTGCATAGCAAATATAAATATAAATATAAACACATATGAATATAAATATATACAAATACAGAAATCAATCTTGGAACAGAAACCAACATCAATCCACGTTGGCATGTTTAATTTCTATCGTAAGAGGAACCTTTCTTATATCTTTTGCATCAAACCAGTAAACAAATGAAAAGGAGAAAAAAAAAACTTCCCCCGATACGGCTGACTGACGCATTCTTTTAATAAAAATTCCCAACAGTGATGGAGATTTTAATTACACTGCAACAAAAATCTATAACCCGATGAAGGAGCAAATACCCTGCCCCTAACCAATCCCCCCTCCCCCCTCCCCCTCGGTATGGATACGTGAACAGAATGTTCGTAATTTGTTTTTATTTCACAAAGAGTTACATAAATTTTTGTGTGTGTGTTGTGTGTCTGCTTAATTCCGAGTTATTCTGAGGCTTTTTACTATTATTATTTTTGCTTTGTTTGTGTAGATTTTCAGTTGAATATATATTAGTATTTGACTGTTATAGTAATACATAAAAGCCTAGAAGGTAATCCATTCACAAATTTTTGGGGGTTATTTGTGCTAGTGTGGACCAAAGGCAAGATTTAGAAATGAAACACCTAATAAAAATGAGACTAAAATCTTAACTAGACCAATAATAGAATATATCTTGAAATGACTTCTCACTAGATGTTCTAGCCATAAGAAATTTTCATACTGTTCTATCAATTTACTTTAAAATATTGTTAAAAGTATTTTTGTCAGATTAATTCCAGTTTGTGCCTTCCCAGTCATTTAGTCGTGTCCATGACTTTCATCATTCCCTCCACTCTCTCTCTCTCTCTCTCTCTCTCTCTCTCTCTCTCTCTCTCTCTCTCTCTCTCTCTCTCTCTCTCAATATTGTGCGGAGTTATTCCGCAAGCCTGAATAGAAATTTGTATTTGGAAGTTTTAGTTCCCTTTGTGCCGTGATTTCGGAAGTTCGAGCCCGAAGTTGAATAGGTTTCAGTCATGAATGCTTTGGCCAAATTTGGTCCATTTTCTCCTTTCCTTTGAATATAGTTTGCTACTTTTTTTTTAAAGGCCTCGTTTCCTGTTCTTTGGATATTCTCTGCTACTCTGTAGGATTTTTCTTCGTTTTGATTTTTTGTTCCCTTTCCTGTAGATAATGTTTGTTATAATTTTACGATTTTGTTTACCCAGTTTTTGGTGTACTTTGTTTCCTTTTATTTGAGAACGCCTTCTTTTATTCATATGCATAGAAAGAGATGACTGTATAGAGCCACGGATCTTTTCGAGTTCTTCTCATTCCTTCAGTGACATCGTTTGTGTTGTTGTTTTACATCAGATTGTTTGTTATATTTAAAAAATCTTTAGATTCTGATGTATTGAATTTTTTTTTTTAATTTAGACATACTTTTGGTATAAATCGCTTTTTACGACTTTGAATGGTTCACCTACGGAAAGCTTTTCACGAATTTTACTTCCTCTAAATGATCAAGTCTGAACATCTTCCTGGTTCGTCTAGGCGAGTCGACATTTATGTAGTATTTATGTAAAGTACACTTCCTTATGATTCAAATGCTCCACGCTTTGATATATTATATTATATTATATTATATTATATTATATTATATTATATTATATTATATTATATTATATGTAAGGCATCAGGTTCAATTTTCTGTAATGTATTGTAATAGTTTCGTTTGTAATTACTGATTAGTTTCATTTATAAGTTTTTAAAGTGTAGTTCTTTGTATTTCTAAATTTTTATGATATGTAGCCTTCTGTTTGTAAGGAATACATTAATTCATCAACATAATATTTAAGTAAGGCATCCTGGCGTTTACAAATTGAATGTTCTGAATTTTTTGTTTAGTATATAAGTAATACATCCTTTCATGTGTAAGTGCCTTAAATGATACATTGTTTCATTTGCAAAGGTTGTGAGGATTGTGTTCATTATTTTCAAATCTGCAATTATCCTTTCGTTATAAATGTTCTGTCATACATTCTTTCATTTGCAAGTTTGCAAAATACTTCTTTTTAAATTGTAAGTAGCCTTTCCACTTATAAGGATGTAACTTCTCCAATTATAAGTATGTAAGCAATGCATCATTTGAATTATTATTTATCAAAGCACTGCGAATTCTCGATATTATCCATACTAAAATTGAGACGAACCGGTGACTCGTTTTTCCCCAACATTGACTTAGCTGTACGGGGTGGGGGCGTGTTTCTTCCCCCATCGTCCCGTTAACAAGAGGTAGAGGCTGTCCTTCCTAAAAAAAAAAACACTAACTCGCATTAAATTATATCAGATTACATTAAAGGGGCATTTCAGCGTTAGCTCCCTTTCACCAATTAGATTTATACTGCCGAATAGGCGGTTATAGACGACCTTATAGCCACATTAGAGAACGAGGAAGCATTTTCAAAAGCTTTCCTATATGTCTTTTTATGAGCTATAACACTGACTATATATATATATATATATATATATATATATATATATATATATATATATATATATATATATATATATATATATATATATATATGTGTGTGTGTGTGTGTGTGTGTGTGTGTGTGTGTGTGTGTGTGTGTGGTAAAAATTCATAATTATTGAAGTTTTTCAAACTTACCAATAAGCTTTATGGTGGAGATGGGTCAACATCGGTTCTTAGTACAGAACCCGAATTCGACGGGTATCAGCTTATATCTGCCTTTGTAGATGAGTGGTCAGAGTCACTGTCTATAAGTTATTCCCAAGATATAGTTCATTGGATATTAAACTATATTTGTGGCTTGATATTTGCGAGCCAAAATAACTTCTGGACTTTCTTATCAGTACAAACTTGCATAGAATATGCAGTTCTTCGTATGATAAGAGAAGCTGTTTCTTTATAGGATATTTAGCCAAATACTCAGATGGAATTGAAAAAATGGCGTTGGAGCAATAATTCCGTTGTTGTACACGCAGAGAGAGAGAGAGAGAGAGAGAGAGAGAGAGAGAGAGAGAGAGAGAGAGATAATACGAACTACAGATACACGAACCAAAACAATCAGTACAAAAAAAAATAAATAAATAAAACCCAGACCCGCCACCACCAGTAGGCATGCTAAGGACCGGAATGTCCTCTAGACCGACCTGTCTCCCTTAGCCGCCGGGTGGAGAAACCTCCCTGGGCGAGGTAAGTGCCGAACCACGCTCCCCCAGGATTTAAACCCTGTGTGGAGGCCCAGTCGACGAAGTGTGACCCTTAGGAGGGCCCGCTAAGTGACCCTTGGGCTACCTCCGGGAGGTAAAAACCTACCTCGACGAGGATAGTTGAGGTTGATTTCAACTGGATACCTTGGTAATGTGGTCAGCAAATTATTATGTAAATTTAAGGATATTATATGACAGTCATGACTTTTAAATAAGTTTTAGGAAAAAAAGTACGTTTATGTCATCAGTACAATAATTTCTTCTCTATTTTCTTGACAGCTGTTGTTGTTATGGTAATTTAAAATACTTATTTCTCTTAGTTTATCCTTTTCATAGAAGATCCGAAGAACTCTGGAGTTCTCAGGATGCTTGGCTGGAACCTCTCCAAGAAGCTATTCCTTGCTGTACGCTCCAGTGGAACCACTAATCATTGAAGGCTTCTCGTATAACGACCAACTTGGTAGTTTTCCATGTTGAAACTAGAAACATTGGTGACTGGAGCAAGTGAACTTGGAGTTTTAACTTACTGTAATAAAATATACTATACCGTTGTTCATATAATACAAGTTATTTCTCTGTAGGATTTATAGCCGCTGAATCCTGTGAAATTATCAATTTTATATATATATATATATATATATATATATATATATATATATATATATATATATATATATATATATAGAAATAATCAACACACAATCACGTGTGGATTGCCTTTCAATTGAAAGACCTGGGTTCGATCCTGATGCGAGTCAGAAATTTATATAGATATATATATATATGTGTGTGTGTGTGTAAATGTATATATGTATACTTCATATGATATCTTTGTTTATGAATTATGTAATATGCCAAGTTCATGATGTAATTTCATATGATGCCCCAAGAACTATTTGTGCATATTTTTTCTCCATCGCATGAAAATGTTATCAAAGTGAGACCACAGGGTTCTGTCTTAACTTGAACTGGTAGACTTAGTTAAATAATAAGTATATATTTTACCACGTCACGTAGCATTTCATGTTTTCTTCGGCTCGTCAAATCCAATAAGAAATCCAGTACCCGAATTTCCTTTGACCTCTGTCGATTGCGTCTTCAGGGGAAAAAGAAATCAGATAAAAGTGAGACGGACGGAGAGTTGGAAGGAAAAAGAGGTAGTGACAGAGAAGAATAGGAGGATTTGAAAGGAAATCGGCGTTGAGTTGACATTCGTCGCACAATAGAGCGAGGTGGGTTTTGCCAGGTCCGGCCGTTTTGAAAATGTTGTCGGTGAGAACTGATTATGTCGCCATTTTTGACTTCAAGTTTGGATGTGAAGTCTGAGGAAGTTTCTCGGGAAGTTTTTAGGGAGGGACACATGAGACAGATGTATCCCTCCCACTACCCAACCCCCTTGATTGATGCTTATTTTTTTTTTCTTTATGGCCACCCAGCAGAAGGAGAAAGAAAGTTGCAGGGAGGAGGGAGGGAGGAAGGAGGGAAGTAGGGAGGGAGCAGCCCCAACAAGAGATAAAAAAGGTAATTGAAATTTTCTGCTGCCAAGGATTAAATTCTTTACCTCTCTCTCCCGGGGAAGTTTGTTTTAACTCTGCCTGGAAGGTAAGGCACCGCCGACTCTCCACAAAAATACAAGAGCTGAAGACTTCGAAGGAAAACTTTTCAAGGATGGAAGGTCGGTACGTGGAGACGTTTAGCCGCTGCATTCAGCGTAGTATTGTACGGGTGTAGGAGCGTTTCTAGTTCTTATTTTTGCTATATGTTGGTTTAGGGGTCCTTTATGGCACGTTGCTGTATGCGTCAGATTGCTAAGATTTATTATAATTTTTTTTTTTTTTTTACAAGTCAGGCACGTAAACCATACTACTGTACTGCCATGAGTGATTTTTTGAAGGCAGGAATTCATCCATCAATAGAAATGCCTTTCATATGACTCTCAACTTGTCACAGACATGCTGGAAATGTCATGTTTAAGCGAGAAATGACATAAATGTAACCCTCACCTTAAACACTTGAATCATATATTGGTGATATTTGCCTCTGCGTCCTCGTGAACAGTCTGCATTGCACTTTCAGCAAAGAGCTACTGGGTTAAATCCTGTTATAAATTGCAAGCGAAAGAAATTCTTACGAATTCTTGAGATTACCTACAACTTTTTCGCGCATCATGCATTTTCTAATTATTCCATTTTCGACAGTCGTGAAGATCTTCCCTTGCTCCAGATATGAAAAATATAAATTCATTTTTATAATTGGGTGCTTATTTTTGTACTGAATAGTTTCCCCGTTTCTGTAATCGACATGATTATAAGATACACTGTTGCTAAAAAAAATGGTTAATGCATCGGTTAGTAAATTCTTGTAGGCAGCCTTTGTGAAAATGTGAACACGCGCGCACACACACACACACACACACACACACACACACACACACACACACACACACAGGTCATTATGAATAAAGGTATGGCGTCAAAATTACGCCAGACCGAATACAACCCCCCCCCCCATCTCGCCCCCGAACTTCACGCGCCTCCAACTTCACACGCCTAGCTCCCCTTCCCCCTCTCCCTATGGTCCCTCCCCTCACCTCCTACCCTCGGTGCATACAGCTGCATTTAATAACCCTGGTAAGTGAAACGTCATTAATTACTAAAGCTATTTTGTTTCCATTAAGCATTGCAACTCCCTAGGCAAATCTTGTCAATTGGAACCCCCTCTTCCTGAGCCCCCCCCCCCCCTCTTCCTTCCCCTCCCTCTCTCTAGCATTGTTGGGTTTAAACGTATTTACAATGGGTTTGGGGAACCGGGTTCTCTCGTTGTTGGGGCAGGACCGATGGAAACGCACACACACACACACACACACACACACACGCACACACACACACACACACACACACACACACACACACACCATCGCATCAACACACACATGCACACACACACACACACACACACACACCATCGCATCAACACACACATGCACACTCACACACACAGACGCAGACGTATTCAAAAGCACACACACACACACACACATACACACACGCACACACACACACACACACACACACAGGCTTTGACCGTCTTTGTCCTCCTGGCATCATCGCCATGCATTGAGAGAGAGAGAGAGAGAGAGAGAGAGAGAGAGAGAGAGAGAGAGAGAGAGAGAGAGAGGAAGCTTGGTAGTTGTATTATTCCGCTCAAGAATTAGTTCCTTTCGCTGATGAACGTGTCTGAGGGATGCCCGTCCCCGAACGTATATATTCTTTCCCAGTGACTCTAAATCGCATTATTATGTTCCCGGCGACAGGTTTATGTGCTAAGAATAAAACCTTTCGCCTGTTCCCTTCCGAAATTCGGTTTTGTTTGAGATGTCGACTTTTTTATTTTTGTTTTTGTTTTTTTGTGGCATAGACCTTTTTATTGTTTGTGGTTTTGTATTATTTATTTTCTGGTTCTTTGCCTTATATGAATAATCTTACTGTACGTTGTGTTTATATATTTATGTTAAAGATAAAAAAGTGTTTATTTTGAAAATAACTTTTATGAGTTTGTGGGAATTCTATGCGAGACATTTTCAATTCGATTCGGCAGTTCTACAATTTCAGCAAGTGAATATAACGTTTTATTATTGGTTCGTAACCAACATCAAGTGTTCTTGTTTGTAAATGTAAACATGTACTGATTTCTTCTGCTGTTAATACATTTTATGCTAATATTCTCCTTTAAGTAAGTTTTAAATCATTCTTTCCCTTTGGGATTTTGTGAAGAAATGCATTTTCGCCTGAATATCCTCAAGTCGTTTTGAAATCGTGAAGTATATTTAAGAACGAGGTCTTTCCTTTTTTCTTTTATTTATTTTAAACGTCGCCGGTTGATGAATCAGTCAATCAATCAATCAGTCAGCCAGTCAGTCAGTCATTTTTTTGCTGCCTTTGTTCATCGCACTTTCAATAATTGAATAGTTTGAATTCTCTCTCTCTCTCTCTCTCTCTCTCTCTCTCTCTCTCTCTCTCTCTCTCTCTCTCTCTCTCTCTCTCAACATATGACCAGATGTAAGATGCATTGATCATCTTATCTTTATTATGCAGCCCAGAGGGGCTCTATATAAATCTCCACACTCTCTCTCTCTCTCTCTCTCTCTCTCTCTCTCTCTCTCTCTCTCTCTCTCTCTCTCTCTCTCTCTCTCTCTCTCTCTCTCAACCACATCCGAACCGAATGCAGAAGACAAGTCAGTCTTCAGTCCACTGTAACCGCGGCGAAGTCTAGTTCGTCGATCCTCTCGTACAGAACAGTCGGGTAGTCATTAAACCTGAGGTCGTTTTATACATGTCGTTTGTATGTCCGGCGGCGAAGTTGGTCCGTAACGAGGCCGATCTGCTGCCTAACGAGAGGAAACGCCTTTACCGAGAGGCAGGCCGGACCTAGCAACGAAAATGGTTTTCTTTGTAATGAGAGAGAGAGAGAGCGAGAGACTTGCATTGTAATGTGCATGAGAGAGTATTTCTAGTTTTACAAACACCAGACTTAAGCAATTCGTTGTTTGAATGCTGAATGTGAATTACAGTATATTTTGCTACCTGTAAGGGTCAGCAATGTTTGGAAGTTACTTAGAAAAAAAAATTCCACCATTGTCACAGAGATAGATGTTAGTGATTTTTCATATGTATTTTTGCATAAAATCAGATACGTCTCTGCTTTTTCGTATTTTTTATTAAAATCAGATACGTCTCTGCTTTTTCATATATATTTTTGCACAAAATCAGATACGTCTCTGCTCTTTCGTATGTATTTTTTATTAAAATCAGATACGTCTCTGTTTTTTCGTATGTATTTTTGCACAAAATCAGATACGTGTCTCTGTCTTTTGGGTTTTGGTGGATGCTAGGCTCTTCAAAGATTTGGCTACCATATTAGAGATAACTTGTGTTTTCAGAAAGCAATTATGTTAATAAATGTTCATTTATTACAGGCAACATTTATTCTTTTTCATACGTATCTTTGCTTGTTGACATAACCGTAGATTCCAGATATTATTAATGTGTTTGGTGTTGCACTTGAAATAATTAATGGCGTCATAGCACCGAGTGTACTGACTCATTGAATACTGGTTGTGTATTGCATGGTAAAAAGGCTTTTGAAAGTTTGTTTCACTTTCTTAGTTAATAAAAGAAATTGTTTCATTTTCCAAGTTAATAAAATAAACGGTTTCATTTTCTAAGTTAATAAAAGAAAATGTTTCATTTTCTAAGTTAATAAAAGAAAATGTTTCATTTTCCAAGTTCTTAACGTTTCTTTTAAAACAGAATATATTCATAGCAAGATTGCATTCATGAACGTTAAAGCTATTTATTTTGCTTATTTCTCATGTCAACAAGGTACGTATCAAAACAGAATGTGCTACCAGCATAATAACAGCCTTGAATCTGAAAGTTTTGAAGTCATATCCCAACCGCACTTTCTAGATGTTTCAATGCGATTTCTTTGTGCCCTGCGCACTCTCCCATGTAAGCGGCACTTCCTGAAACAAGCCCAGTAAATTATACGGCCTTCGACTTTTAGGGTGCACATTTGTACCTTCACGACCATGATTTATAAAGGAAATAGACGTGATAAAGCCGAGAGCTGCTTTAAAACCCGCCATTAGGGCTTGATGTTCAATGGAACTATATGATAAGGCTTGCTTGTAGAACGGAATGATAGCGTGTGGCTTTATGGCTAGCGTAGCGTAATCTCTCTCTCTCTCTCTCTCTCTCTCTCTCTCTCTCTCTCTCTCTCTCTCATGGATACTGAATATAGTTCTAAAAGTTCCTGTAATATTAAAGAAACTGGGAGAGTTATATCACTGTATTTCTAAATTCAATCCAGTAGTTGTTATAAGTTCCTGACATTCTTGATTACAGTTTTTTTTTTTTCAATTCTTGAATGTCCAATCTTGCCAAAGGTTCCTAGGACCTTTATTTGATTTTTAGAAATATCTGATGAGCCAGGTGTGAACATGGTTAATCACGGGGTATTTCTGATAAGATTTTTGTTATTTATCAATCATAGCAAGTATATGTATGGAAGTCGAGGATATCTAAGTGGTCATTATAAGCTAAGCCATCTTTCACAGAATCAAATTGTTAAAGTAAAAAAAAAA